>NC_053028.1:383521194-383533607 GCF_003073215.2 Triticum urartu
GCGTGTTCTTGCTCCAATGTCCATCCTTCTCCAAGCTAGGCCCTTCATTTGTAAGCAAAACAAATGTATCCAATTTAGGAAGCATCATAATCTCATGAACATTAGAATCATTACCAAGAAATGAAAGTACCTGGTAATTTAATTGGCGTGCGCGAGCTCTAGTAATTGGTCCAGTATATGTAACAGTAGGGGCTATGGGTGTAACAATGGTATTGATGTCCTCATCAGGTTAGCAGCAATAGAAACACACAAGAATATGATCCTACAGACTACTAACAAGTGGTGGTGGTGGCGGGTGTCACAAATCCGTCAAGCAAATCTCAAATTCTTACCAGTTCTTACCCAGCAGCAGGCGGTGATCGGCAACCGTTGTAGTCAAAAACTCTCAAAAGCTTGGATAGAGCGATTGCCAGGGAGAGTCAAACGCACGACATAGATGTATGTGGAGCTGGGAAGGCTTATAGTATGGTAGCAAAAAGGGTCAGCAATAATCAATTCAGAGATGCAAAGTTGAATAAACGCTCAACGACGGTACTGTGCGGGTCCTAGGCTAGACCGTGCTAGAGACGCGAGCCTAGAACACTAACAAAATCACGGCGCTGCACGTAAATAAGGGAAAAGCACACTCTGGAACTTTTTTTTCGCTCTTTTTTTTGCGCTCCTCTTTTTTTTGCGAAAATTCACTATAATGGCGAGTGTCTCAAAACTCTTCCCTCGTCAAACTGATGGATGGGCATGAAAATTTTTTTTTCACTTTTTTTTGGAAATCAGGGCAGCGACGACGAAAAAGTGCGACAAAAAATCACTATGATGGCACGTGGCTCAAAAGACTCAGAAAAGCCTAAAAATAGGATAGGGAAAAAAAATTTTGCCCATGAAAATTTTGGCCTAAAAACTGCCCGGGGGTCTCCAGACTCTTTTTTTCTGAGACCTACGCAGGCAAGGAAACACGAATCGGAATTTAGATTGATCTCAAGAACAAACCTAATATGAGAAGAAGTCGGAATTGTGGTGGATATATGGTTGTGGTATATGGCAGCGGTGGTGGTATATGGTAGCGGTGGTGGTATATGGATACAGATTGGTGGTGGTATATGGATACGAATTGATAGTGGTATATGGATATGGATTCAGAGCGGTGGCGGATAAGCAAAAGTGGTAGATGGGCGATGATGATGGTGCGGCGGCGGCGTGACAACTTATGACCAGAACTCGAAACTCTAAAAGACTAGACTCTAAGACCAGCAACTTGACACGACGATGCAACCGCAAATTCAACAAAGCAAAAACCCTAAAAAGATTATGCAAAGACTCAGATTGGTTCGGATATGATGAACTAACCCTAATTTTTTTTGTGTGGCTTTTTTTCGTGGACTGTAGGTATGAAGAACAGACTCGATCTAATCTACGAAAAACTGTAAAAATCTCACCGAGCAACCTGGAAATCTGATACCACTTGATAAAGGCTAAGGTGTCCCGATGTTTCGATGAGATGGTGGCTATCGTTTTCTGTGGGAGTCGACCTTGACGATCCGACTACGAACGTGTGAGACGTCGCGCCTTAGCAATCGCTAAACCAACTTCCGAGGGTTATTGACCACGCCGGAGCACGATCAACCTGACCACGAGGGTCTGTTTCCTGCGAGCAAACGAAGAACAAGCAAGAAACTGAGATTGCAATCGGGATATTGCGAATATAAGATGAAAGCTTTATTGATCAAGGTGGGGTTCTGTGAACTTTTAATCTAAACAAAACCCAAAGTCTAAACGACGCCCTAAGGGCTGTATATATGGAGGAAGAGGGGGGAATTTCGTGGCCCTTGAGGGTGGGGTCCGAAACCAACCCTAACTCTTGTTTCCCCACACATACGGACTCTAAAAATAGCCTATACTTAAGTATTTCGAAATTACATGGGCCTGGCCCATTAATAAGGTGATGCAGCACCTAGAATAGCCTATGGACGAATATTATGAAGTGGCATCTTGTATATTTCGTCCAAGGCTTCATGCACTCCTTATGGCGGCTTCAAAGTCCTGAAATCATCACTTGTAACTCCGTTCTTGATCCCCTTGCGCATGCCATCAACTCCATGCGTGTTCTTGCTCCAATGTTCATCCTTTTCCAAGCTAGGCCCTTCATTTGTAAGCAAAACAAATGTATCCAATTTAGGCAGCATCATAATCTCATGAACATTAGAATCATTACCAAGAAACGAAAGTACCTGGTAATTTAATTGGCGTGCGCGGGCTCTAGTAATTGGTCCAGTATATGTAACAGTAGGGGCTGTGGGTGTAACAATGGTATTGATGTCCTCATCAGAATTGAAGTTGATAAAGCCAAGATTGAAGCTATTGAGAGTTGGCCGCAGCCCAAAACGGTCACACAAGTGAGGAGTTTCCTTGGCCTTCGCTGGTTTCTATAGGCGTTTTGTGAGAGATTTCAGCACCATTGCTGCACCTCTCAACGAGCTTACAAAGAAGGATGTGCCTTTTGTTTGGGGTACCACACAGGAAGAAGCCTTCACGGTATTGAAAGATAAGTTGACACATGCTCCTTTACTCCAACTTCCTGATTTTAATAAGACTTTTGAGCTTGAATGTGATGCTAGTGGAATTGGATTAGGAGGTGTGTTATTACAAGATGGCAAACCTGTTGCATACTTTTCTGAAAAATTGAGTGGGCCTAGTCTGAACTATTCTACTTATGATAAAGAATTATATGCTCTTGTTCGGACCTTAGAAACATGGCAACATTATTTATGGCCCAAGGAATTTGTTATACATTCTGATCATGAATCTTTGAAACACATTAAAAGTCAAGCAAAACTGAACCGTAGACATGCTAAATGGGTTGAATTCATTGAGACTTTTCCCTTATGTCATTAAACACAAGAAGGGTAAAGAAAATGTTATTGCTGATGCATTGTCTCGTCGTTATACTATGCTTTCACAACTTGACTTTAAAATATTTGGTTTGGAGACCATCAAAGATCAATATGTGCATGATGCTGAATTTAAAGATGTATTGCAGAATTGTAAGGAAGGGAGAACTTGGAACAAGTTCGTTCTTAACGATGGATTTGTGTTTCGTGCTAACAAGCTATGCATTCCAGCTAGCTCCGTTCGTCTTTTGTTGTTGCAGGAGGCGCATGGAGGAGGATTAATGGGACACTTTGGCGTCAAGAAGACGGAGGATATACTTGCTACACATTTCTTTTGGCCAAAGATGAGACGGGATGTTGAGCGTTTTGTTGCTCGCTGCACTACATGTCAAAGAGCTAAGTCACGACTCAATCCTCATGGTTTATATGTGCCTTTGCCTGTACCTAGTGTTCCTTGGGAGGATATATCTATGGACTTTGTTTTAGGTTTACCTCGAACAAAGAAGGGGAGGGATAGCATATTTGTTGTCGTGGATAGGTTCTCGAAAATGGCACACTTTATACCATGTCATAAAAGCGATGATGCTGTTAATGTTGCTGATTTGTTCTTTCGTGAAATTATTCGCTTACATGGTGTGCCAAATACTATTGTTTCAGATCGTGATACTAAATTTCTTAGCCACTTTTGGAGATGTTTATGGGCTAAGTTGGGGACTAAGCTGCTTTTTAGTACTACTTGTCACCCCCAAACTGATGGACAAACTGAAGTAGTCAATAGAACATTGTCTACTATGCTTAGGGCTGTTTTGAAGAATAACAAGAAAATGTGGGAAGAATGCTTGCCTCATATTGAATTTGCTTATAATCGTTCATTGCATTCTACTACTAAGATGTGCCCTTTTGAAATTGTGTATGGTTTCCTACCTCGTGCACCTATTGATTTGTTGCCTCTTCCATCTTCGGAGAAGGTTAATTTTTATGCTAAAGAACGTTCTGAATTGATTTTAAAAATGCATGAGGTTAAATAAGGAAAACTTGATGAGGACATCAATACCATTGTTACACCCACAGCCCCTACTGTTACATATACTGGACCAATTACTAGAGCTCGCGCACGCCAATTAAATTACCAGGTACTTTCGTTTCTTGGTAATGATTCTAATGTTCATGAGATTATGATGCTGCCTAAATTGGATACATTTGTTTTGCTTACAAATGAAGGGCCTAGCTTGGAGAAGGGTGAACATTGGAGCAAGAACACGCATGGAGTTGATGGCATGCGCAAGGGGATCAAGAACGGAGTTACAAGTGATGATTTCAGGACTTTGAAGCCGCCATAAGGAGTGCATGAAGCCTTGGACGAAATATACAAGATGCCACTTCATAATATTCGTCCATAGGCTATTCTAGGTGCTGCGTCACCTTATTAATGGGCCAGGCCCATGTAATTTCGAAATACTTAAGTATAGGCCATTTTTAGAGTCCGTATGTGTGGGGAAACAAGAGTTAGGGTTGGTTTCGGACCCCACCCTCAAGGGCCACGAAATTCCCCCCTCTTCCTCCATATATACAGCCCTTAGGGCGTCGTTTAGACTTTGGGTTTTGTTTAGATTAAAAGTTCACCATAGCTGCAACTTCGCGTACTTCGTTTGTGTCCAACGACCAGACCAAGACGTCACAGAACCCCACCTTGATCAATAAAGCTTTCATCTTATATTCGCAATATCCCGATTGCAATCTCATTTTCTTGCTTGTTCTTCATTTGCTCGCAGGAAAAAGACCCTCGTGGTCAGGTTGATCGTGCTCCGACGTGGTCAATAACCCTCGGAAGTTGGTTTAGCGATTGCTAAGGCGCAACGTCTCGCACGTTCGTAGTCGGATCGTCAAGGTCGACTCCCACAGAAAACGATAGCCACCATCTCATCGAAACATCGGGACACCTTAGCCTCTATCAAGTGGTATCAGAGTTCCAGGTTGCTCGGTGAGATTTTTACAGTTTTTCGTAGATTAGATCGAGTCTGTCCTTCATACCTACAGTCCACGAAAAAGAAAGCCACACAAAAAAATTAGGGTTAGTTCATCATATCCGAACCAATCTGAGCCTTTGCATAATCTTTTTAGGGTTTTGCTTTGTTGAATTTGCGGTTGCATCGTCGTGTCAAGTTGCTGGTCTTAGAGTCTAGTCTTTTAGAGTTTCGAGTTCTGGTCATAAGTTGTCACGCCGCCGCCGCACCATCATCATCGCCCATCTACCACTTTTGCTTATCCGCCACCGCTCTGAATCCATATCCATATACCACTACCAATCCGTATCCATATACCACCACCAATCTCTATCCGTATACCACCACCGCTACCATATACCACCACCGCTGCCATATACCACAACCATATATCCACCACCAATCCGAGTTCTTCTCATATTAGGTTTGTTCTTGAGATCAATCTAAATTCCGAGTCGTGTTTCCTTGCCTGCATAGGTCTCGGAAAAAAAAATTCACGGGCAAAATTTTTTTCCCTATCCTATTTTTAGGCTTTTCTGAGTCTTTTGAGCCACGTGCCATCATAGTGATTTTTTGTCGCACTTTTTCGTCGTCGCTGCCCTGATTTCCGAAAAAAAAGTGAAAAAAAAATTTCGTGCCCATCCTATCAGTTTGACGAGGGAAGAATTTTGAGACACACGCCATTTAGTGATTTTTCACAAAAAAAAGGGGAGCGCAAAAAAAAAGAGCGAAAAAAAAGTTCCAGAGTGTGCTTTTCCCTTATTTACGTGCAGCGCCGTGATTTTGTTAGTGTTCTAGGCTCGCGTCTCTAGCACGGTCTAGCCTAGGACCAGCACAGTACCGTCGTTGAGCGTTTATTCAACTTTGCATCTCTGAATTGATTATTGCTGACCCTTTTTGCTACCATACTATAAGCCTTCCCAGCTCCACATACATCTACGTCGTGCGTTTGACTCTCCCTGGCAATCGCTCTATCCAAGCTTTTGAGAGTTTTTGACTACAACGGTTGCCGATCACCGCCTGCTACTGGGTAAGAACTGGTAAGAATTTGAGATTTGCTTGACGGATTTGTGACACCTGCCACCACCACCACTTGTTAGTAGTCTATAGGATCATATTCTTGTGTGTTTCTATTGCTGCTAACCACGCCAGGATCACAAGCCGACGAGACTGACTGGGAGAACTTGACGAACAAGGAGCTTCATGATACGTTTGAGCAAATGATGAATGGACAGGTGCAAGATGTGATAAACAGATTTGAAGAGGCCATGGAGAAGATAGATGGCATGGAGAAGAAGTTTGAAACAAAGCTCGATAACAAGTTTGCTGAATTGCTTTCGCGTTTTCCACCACCACCACCGGCTGCTCCTGCCTCACCTCTGCAACAACAGCAACAACACCGACTACCTCCACGTCGGGAAACAGCCCTCTGCCGAGCGAGCTGTGTCCCTCTTCAGTCGGGCCAAACTGCTGGTGCTGCTGCTGATACTTCTGTGGCTCCTACTGCTGATGTGGAGGAGGGTGCTTATGTGGGAGATTATGAGGATGAGGTTGATCAAAATCAGAACTACGTGCCACCAACAGCACAGCAACCACCAGGTCGTCCACATGCAAATAATGGCAATGGTAGGGCTCACCCTCAGGTACGAGATCATGACCATCTCCCTAAACTAAAATTGAATATTCCACCATTTGAGGGTAGATATGTTCCTGATATATATCTTACTTGGGAGTTAGAAACTGAACAACGATTTACATGTTTACAATATCCCGAGGAGAGACGTGTTCCTGCTGCTGTTTGTGCTTTCACTAGTTTTGCATGTGTTTGGTGGTCTGAGCATTGTAGATTATATCCTATTCCGGCTACTTGGGCTGCTTTGAAAACTGCTATGCGTACTCGTTGGGTTCCACCATATTATCAACGTGAATTACTTCAAAAATTGCAGCGCTTAAGACAGGGAAAAAATTCTGTAGAAGAATATTATCAGGAATTACAAACTGGCATGATTAGATGTGGTATTGTTGAGGAGAATGAAGCTATGCTTGCACGTTTTATAGGTGGATTAAATAGAGAGATTCAGGAGATTCTAGAGTATAAGGAGTATACTAATATCACTCGTTTGTTCCATCTTCCTTGTAAAGCTGAACGTGAAGTGCAGGATCGACAGGCATTGGCGCGGACTAACTTTTCTGCAGGTCGACCTTCATCATGGACACCACGTGCATCATCTACTTCCACACGTTCTGCTACACCGGCGCCTCCGTCGGCTACCACCTCCAACCGTGATACAATAAAGCAGGCACAATCACCACTATCTGCCAAGAGCACACCTTCTGGGCCTGCAAAGAGCTCTTCTTCATCCATGGCATCAACAGGGCAAACACATGATATTATTTGTCGACGTTGCAAGGGTGAAGGTCATTATGCGAGAGAATGCCCATCTAAGCGTGTGATAATTGTTACTGAGGATGGTGGGTATGAGTCCGCTACTGACTATGATGAGGAGACTTTGGCTCTTATTACACGTGACGAACACGGTGGAGACGATTCTGATCATGAGACGCAATAATGGCTCCTGAAGATGCTGACAGGTATGAATGTTTAGTTGCTCAACGTGTTTTGAGTGTGCAGGTTACACAAGCTGAGCAAAATCAGAGGCATAATTTGTTCCATACAAAGGGAGTTGTGAAGGAACGTTCTGTTCGCGTGATCATAGATGGAGGGAGCTGCAATAACTTGGCTAGCATGGAGATGGTGGAGAAGCTATCTCTCACCACAAGACCACATCCAGATCCTTACTACATCCAATGGTTCAACAACAGCGGCAAGGTTAAGGTAACACGTACTGTTCGTGTGCATTTTAGTATCTCTACATATGCTGATTATGTTGATTGTGATGTGGTACCTATGCAAGCATGTTCCTTATTACTTGGTAGACCATGGCAATTTGATAAAAATTCTGTACACCATGGTAGAAACAATCAGTATACTCTTGTTCATAACGATAAAAATATTACTTTGCTTCCTATGACTCCTGATTCCATTTTGAAAGATGATATTAATAGAGCTAATAAAGCAAAACAGGAGACAAATAAGAGTGAAAATCAGATTGTGGCAAAAGAATTTGAGCACCAAATGAAGCCTAATAATAAACCATCTACTGTTATTTCTGAAATTAAATTGAAAATTGCATGTTTACTTGCCACCAAATCTGATATTGATGAGCTAGATTTCAGCAAATCTGTTTGCTATGCTTTTGTGTGCAAAGAGGCATTATTTTCATCCGAGGACGTGCCTTCCTCTTTGCCCCCTGCTGTCACTAACATTTTGCAGGAGTTCGCTGACGTCTTTCCACAAGACGTGCCACCGGGATTACCACCTATTCGAGGGATTGAGCATCAAATTGACTTAATTCCCGGTGCTTCACTACCCAACCGTGCACCATACCGTACCAATCCAGAGGAGACGAAGGAGATTATGCTTCAAGTACAAGAACTGCTCGACAAAGGTTATATACGCGAATCCCTTAGTCCTTGTGCTGTTCCTATCATTTTAGTGCCGAAAAAGGATGGTACGTCGCGTATGTGCGTTGATTGTAGAGGTATTAATAATATTACTATTCGTTATCGTCATCCTATTCCTAGGCTAGATGATATGCTTGATGAATTGAGTGGCTCTACAATATTCTCCAAAGTTGATTTGCGTAGTGGATACCATCAAATTCGTATGAAATTGGGTGATGAATGGAAAACAACATTTAAAACTAAGTTTGGATTATATGAGTGGTTAGTCATACCTTTTGGGTTAACTAATGCACCTAGTACTTTCATGAGGTTAATGAACGAAGTTTTACGTGCTTTCATTGGACGATTTGTGGTAGTTTACTTTGATGACATATTGATTTATAGCAAATCTTTGGAGGAACATTTGGAACATTTACGTGCTGTTTTTATTGCTCTACGTGATGCACGTTTGTTTGAAAACCTTGGAAAGTGCACCTTTTGCACCGACCGAGTATCTTTTCTTGGCTATGTTGTTACTCCACAGGGAATTGAAGTTGATAAAGCCAAGATTGAAGCTATTGAGAGTTGGCCGCAGCCCAAAACGGTCACACAAGTGAGGAGTTTCCTTGGCCTCGCTGGTTTCTATAGGCGTTTTGTGAGATTTCAGCACCATTGCTGCACCTCTCAACGAGCTTACAAAGAAGGATGTGCCTTTTGTTTGGGGTACCGCACAGGAAGAAGCCTTCACGGTTTTGAAAGATAAGTTGACACATGCTCCTTTACTCCAACTTCCTAATTTCAATAAGACTTTTGAGCTTGAATGTGATGCTAGTGGAATTGGATTTGGAGGTGTGTTATTACAAGATGGAAAACCTGTTGCATACTTTTCTGAAAAATTGAGTGGGCCTAGTCTGAACTATTCTACTTATGATAAAGAATTATATGCTCTTGTTCGGACCTTAGAAACATGGCAACATTATTTGTGGCCCAAGGAATTTGTTATACATTCTGATCATGAATCTTTGAAACACATTAAAAGTCAAGCAAAACTGAACCGTAGACATGCTAAATGGGTTGAATTCATTGAGACTTTCCCTTATGTCATTAAACACAAGAAGGGTAAAGAAAATGTTATTGCTGATGCCTTGTCTCGTCGTTATACTATGCTTTCACAACTTGACTTTAAAATATTTGGTTTGGAGACCATCAAAGATCAATATGTTCATGATGCTGAATTTAAAGATGTATTGCAGAATTGTAAGGAAGGGAGAACTTGGAACAAGTTCGTTCTTAACGATGGATTTGTGTTTCGTGCTAACAAGCTATGCATTCCAGCTAGCTCCGTTCGTCTTTTGTTGTTGCAGGAAGCGCATGGATGAGGATTAATGGGACACTTTGGCGTCAAGAAGACGGACGATATACTTGCTACACATTTCTTTTGGCCAAAGATGAGACGGGATGTTGAGCGTTTTGTTGCTCGCTGCACTACATGTCAAAGAGCTAAGTCACGACTCAATCCTCATGGTTTATATATGCCTTTGCCAGTACCTAGTGTTCCTTGGGAGGATATATCTATGGACTTTGTTTTAGGTTTACCTCGAACAAAGAAGGGGAGGGATAGCATATTTGTTGTCGTGGATAGGTTCTCGAAAATGGCACACTTTATACCATGTCATAAAAGCGATGATGCTGTTAATGTTGCTGATTTGTTCTTTCGTGAAATTATTCGCTTACATGGTGTGCCAAATACTATTGTTTCAGATCGTGATACTAAATTTCTTAGCCACTTTTGGAGATGTTTATGGGCTAAGTTGGGGACTAAGCTGCTTTTTAGTACTACTTGTCACCCCCAAACTGATGGACAAACTGAAGTAGTCAATAGAACATTGTCTACTATGCTTAGGGCTGTTTTGAAGAATAACAAGAAAATGTGGGAAGAATGCTTGCCTCATATTGAATTTGCTTATAATCGCTCATTGCATTCTACTACTAAGATGTGCCCTTTTGAAATTGTGTATGGTTTCCTACCTCGTGCACCTATTGATTTGTTGCCTCTTCCATCTTCAGAGAAGGTTAATTTTGATGCTAAAGAACGTTCTGAATTGATTTTAAAAATGCATGAGTTAACTAAGGAAAACATTGAGCGTATGAATGCTAAATATAAACTTGCTGGAGATAAGGGTAGAAAACATGTTGTGTTTGCGCCTGGAGATCTTGTTTGGTTACATTTGCGTAAAGATAGATTTCCTAATCTGCGCAAATCAAAGCTAATGCCACATGCTGATGGTCCTTTTAAGGTGTTAGAGAAAATAAATGATAATGCATATAAACTTGAGCTACCTGGAGATTTTGGGGTTAGTCCCACTTTTAACATTGCAGATTTGAAGCCTTATTTGGGTGAGGAAGATGCGCTTCCGTCAAGGACGACTTCATTTCAAGAAGGGGAGGATGATGAGGACATCAATACCATTGTTACACCCACAGCCCCTACTGTTACATATACTGGACCAATTACTAGAGCCCGCGCACGCCAATTAAATTACCAGGTACTTTCTTTTCTTGGTAATGATTCTAATGTTCATGAGATTATGATGCTGCCTAAATTGGATACATTTGTTTTGCTTACAAATGAAGGGCCTAGCTTGGAGAAGGATGAACATTGGAGCAAGAACACGCATGGAGTTGATGGCATGCGCAAGGGGATCAAGAACGGAGTTACAAGTGATGATTTCAGGACTTTGAAGCCGCCATAAGGAGTGCATGAAGCCTTGGACGAAATATACAAGATGCCACTTCATAATATTCGTCCATAGGCTATTCTAGGTGCTGCATCACCTTATTAATGGGCCAGGCCCATGTAATTTCGAAATACTTAAGTATAGGCTATTTTAGAGCCCGTATGTGTGGGGAAACAAGAGTTAGGGTTGGTTTCGGACCCCACCCTCAAGGGCCACGAAATTCCCCCCTCTTCCTCCATATATACAGCCCTTAGGGCGTCGTTTAGACTTTGGGTTTTGTTTAGATTAAAAGTTCGCCATAGCTGCAACTTCGCGTACTTCGTTTGTGTCCAACGACCAGACCAAGACGTCACAGAACCCCACCTTGATCAATAAAGCTTTCATCTTATATCCGCAATATCCCGATTGCAATCTCAGTTTCTTGCTTGTTCTTCGTTTGCTCGCAGGAAACAGACCCTCGTGGTCAGGTTGATCGTGCTCCGGCGTGGTCAATAACCCTCGGAAGTTGGTTTAGCGATTGCTAAGGCGCGACGTCTCGCACGTTCGTAGTCGGATCGTCAAGGTCGACTCCCACAGAAAACGATAGCCACCATCTCATCGAAACATCGGGACACCTTTGCCTCTATCACCGGAGCACGATCAACCTGACCACGAGGGTCTGTTTCCTGCGAGCAAACGAAGAACAAGCAAGAAACTGAGATTGCAATCGGGATATTGCGAATATAAGATGAAAGCTTTATTGATCAAGGTGGGGTTCTGTGACATCTTGGTCTGGTCGTTGGACACAAACGAAGTACGGGAAGTTGCAGCTATGGCGAACTTTTAATCTAAACAAAACCCAAAGTCTAAACGACGCCCTAAGGGCTGTATATATGGAGGAAGAGGGGGGAATTTCGTGGCCCTTGAGGGTGGGGTCCGAAACCAACCCTAACTCTTGTTTCCCCACACATACGGACTCTAAAAATAGCCTATACTTAAGTATTTCGAAATTACATGGGCCTGGCCCATTAATAAGGTGACGCAGCACCTAGAATAGCCTATGGACGAATATTATGAAGTGGCATCTTGTATATTTCGTCCAAGGCTTCATGCACTCCTTATGGCGGCTTCAAAGTCCTGAAATCATCACTTGTAACTCCGTTCTTGATCCCCTTGCGCATGCCATCAACTCCATGCGTGTTCTTGCTCCAATGTTCATCCTTCTCCAAGCTAGGCCCTTCATTTGTAAGCAAAACAAATGTATCCAATTTAGGCAGCATCATAATCTCATGAACATTAGAATCATT
>NC_053028.1:383534607-383645298 GCF_003073215.2 Triticum urartu
AGCCCAAAGGTGTTGCATCACCTCCACTTGGGCCCATGAGCCTTGTACGACCTAGGGTTAGTTTTAGGCTGCCTTGGGACGTCCTCCCACCTCCTTGGCCGCCACCCCTTGCTCCTATATAAGTAGATCCATCTAGTAGCTTTTTCCTTGGGATTTGTTTAGTTAAAAGTTAGCCATTGCAACTTCGTGTACTTCGTTTGTGTCCAACGACCAGACCAAGACCGCTTACGGATCCCCACCATTATCAATACCTCATATATATTTGCAATATTCAGATTGCTTTATCATATTCTTGCTCGTTCTTCGATTGCTTGCAGGAATAGACCTTCGTGGTCAGGCTGACCGTGCTTCCGGCATCGTCAGTAACCTCAGGAGATTGGTTTAGCGATTGCTAAGGTGCAACGTCGTGCACGTTTGTAGTCGGATCGTCAAAGTCGTCTCCACCAAATCGATAGTTATCATCTCATCGAAAGATCGGGACACCTTAGCCTCTATCAAGTGGTATCAGTTTTCAGGTTGCTCGGTGAGAATTTCCAGTTTTCCTAGATTAGATTTATTTTCTTACCTATTGTCCAAGAAAAAGCCACAAAAAAGAGTTAGATCTATTCATCCTTGGTCCAAGCCAGTCTGAGCCTTTGCAATTTTCTTTTCATTGCTTGCATAGTTGACTTATCGGTTGCATCGTCGTGTCGAGTTGCTGGTCTTAGTGTCTAGTTCATTTAGAGTTTCGAGTTCTGTTCACATTAGTCACGCCACCGCTGCATCATTATCTCTTCCGCTGTCCACCACCCATCCATCAATTTCCACCACGTGCTACCCACCATTCATTGTCATAATAATAGTTGAGATCGTTCACATCTTCACTTGATCCAATCTGCATCTTATCTAGTTTGTTTTGGAAAGAGGGAGAAAAAAAAGAGAGAAAAAAAAACGAGAGAAAAAAAGAGAAAAAAAAGTCAGAGAACAAAAGGAGAGAAAGAAAAAAAAGTGCGAGAAAAAAAAAGAGAAAAAAAAATTCGGATCTTTTTAGACTCAATCTCGTAGTTGAATTCGGATTGAAATCTGTTTTGTGCACTGTTCAGTAAAACAGCTTGGCTGTTGTTTCACATCATTATCTTTACTGCCGTTGTGATCTTCACTTATATCTTGCTGTCCAGAGCTACTTAGTATCCTTCATTGATGCTGGTTGTGCTACGACGTGACCTCATTAGTGTTCTAGGCTCGCGTCTCTAGTTCGGTCTAGCCTAGGACCAGCACAGTACCGTCGTTGAGCGTTTATTCAACATTGCATCTCTGAATTGATTATTGCTAATCTTTTGCTACCATATATAGCCAACCCAGCTCCACATATTTCTACACCGTGTATACGCACGTTCCCCTGGCAATCGCTTTACACAATCTTCGGAGTTATTTGACACCGCTGGTTGCCTGTCACCACCTGCCGCATGGTAAGAACTTGTAAGATATTGATATTTGCTTTACTGTGAGCACTTTACAACCACATCCTAGTAGTTCATAGGAACATTATTCTCGAATTTTGGTTCTTGTTTCTACTAATCATGACAGGTTCCAGAGATAGAAGTTCTTGGACGACGGACACATCTTCACCATCACGAGAGTTGGGACAACACACGCAATCATATGGTCAGGTTATCTCTTTACCATCATTTGAGGGTAGATTTAATCCTTCTATTTATCTAGCTTGGGAGCTTGAAGTAGAACAAGTTTTTAGTCACCATGATTTTTCTGAACTTGAGAGAGTACGAGCTACCATTAGAGCATTTACTGGTTTTGCTTTTGTTTGGTGGAGTGTACATTGTAAAAAAAACATTGATAACCAACCCACAACTTGGAAAGTTTTGAAAGCTGTAATGAGACAACAATTTTTTCCTCCTTACTATCGTTGTGAATTGCGTTGCAAATTGGAGCAATTAAAACAAGGCAGTAACACTGTTCATGCTTACTATCAAGAGTTCAAATCTTATATGCATCATTGTGACATAGAAGAATCTGAGGATGATACAATGAATAGATTTTTTGGTGGTTTGAACCATGATATTCAGGCAAGATTTCGGTATATTCCTCGTTGCATTACTGGTATGTATGTCCGTGCTTGTACCTTTGAGAGACAGATACAGGAGGATGCATTGGGTGACTACAACAACTACTATTCCAGTTCATGCTCACCATCGCCGGTTGGTTACTCCACTATTGCACCTACTAGAGCAGCCCCACCTCGGATTGTGAGCGCAATATCATCTCAAGAGTATGGTAGATTGTCAACGTCCGTACCTACATCAGCTACATCTCTGCGAGGTAACAGTAAAGGTTTTGATGATATAACTTCACATGAGAATGAAGCATGCCTAGTTAACTTGAATGCATCATGTGTTGAGTTACCTGTTGATTTGAGCACACCACCTATTTTAGAGACTCTTGTTACTGTCATGAATGCGTCATGTGATCAAACAACTGAAATATCAACAATTTTGAGTGCACCCATTGAATTAACTGTTGATGCAAAAGAACCAATGTTTAATCATTTTGATATGACCTCTAATCTTGATGATGATTCTGTGTCCAATGACTTATTGCATGTTTGCTTATTTAAGCATGTTGTAGCATGTAAATTTGATGCAAGTAAGGTTTATTCATCGAAGTTAGGATGGTTTAATGATGAACATTGCCAATCTTTTGAAGAGAATAAGAGCTTCACTTATATGTGCAAACTGAGTTCCAATATTTTCATGCCTTCTACTTCCTGTGATAATTTTTTGGCTTTAGTTTTTATGAACTATGAAAGTTACTCATGTATACATGTGTCATACGTGCAAAAATCAAGGGAAGTTAAAATGGATGACATATACATATACAACATGTACACCTTGTCTCTTTTGTTAGCCACATTTCAGATTAAGCAACGCCGAGGACGGCTTTGTTTTCAAAAAGGGGAGGATGATGAGGACATGACTACCTTGGATACGACCAAAAATATTGCATACATGCATATTTGTCAGGTGATTTCTAATGCAAGCTATTCAATAATCTATTTATGTTATCCAGAACAAAAATACTTCACACACTTTTGTGTTTTGTCTAATTGCAGGTGTATGGGACATTTGTACAATCCACATATGAAGATAAGGGAAAAGGAGAAGTTTAGGTTGTGTTCAAAAAGTCCTCTCACGTCACTTTTGGGCCAAGAGAAGATAGAGTCCAAGTCTCTCACGTTCTGGATTCAGATTCGGACTGCACAGACATACCTGACTCAAAACGCCAACAACTTTTTCATACGGACTCCGAATTGGGTGATTCTTTTTTTGTTGGAAACTAGATTTCGTGCTCTTTCCAACCCAATTGGATTCACCTTCAAATTCGTCCGGAGCGTTGAGTTACGGACGAAAACAATCTGACGTTGCAGCAGAATCCGAGTCAAACTACAAGCCCAAAGGTGTTGCATCACCTCCACTTGGGCCCATGAGCCTTGTACGACCTAGGGTTAGTTTTAGGCTGCCTTGGGACGTCCTCCCACCTCCTTGGCCGCCACCCCTTGCTCCTATATAAGTAGATCCATCTAGTAGCTTTTTTTGGGTTTTGTTTAGATTAAAAGTTCGCCATAGCTGCAACTTCGCGTACTTCGTTTGTGTCCAACGACCAGACCAAGACGTCACAGAACCCCACCTTGATCAATAAAGCTTTCATCTTATATTCGCAATATCCCGATTGCAATCTCAGTTTCTTGCTTGTTCTTCGTTTGCTCGCAGGAAACAGACCCTCGTGGTCAGGTTGATCGTGCTCCGGCGTGGTCAATAACCCTCGGAAGTTGGTTTAGCGATTGCTAAGGCGCGACGTCTCGCACGTTCGTAGTCAGATCGTCAAGGTCGACTCCCACAGAAAACGATAGCCACCATCTCATCGAAACATCGGGACACCTTAAACTTCTCCTTTTCCCTTGTCTTCATATGTGGATTGTACAAATGTCCCATACACCTGCAATTAGACAAAACACAAAAGTGTGTGAAGTATTTTTGTTCTGGATAACATAAATAGATTATTGAATAGTTTGCATTAGAAATCACCTGACAAATATGCATGTATGCAATATTTTTGGTCGTATCCAAGGTAGTCATGTCCTCATCATCCTCCCCTTTTTGAAAACAAAGCCGTCCTCGGCGTTGCTTAATCTGAAATGTGGCTAACAAAAGAGACAAGGTGTACATGTTGTATATGTATATGTCATCCAGTTTAACTTCCCTTGATTTTTGCACGTATGACACATGTATACATGAGTAACTTTCATAGTTCATAAAAACTAAAGCCAAAAAATTATCACAAGAAGTAGAAGGCATGAAAATATTAGAACTCAGTTTGCACATATAAGTGAAGCTCTTATTCATTTCAAAAGATTCGCAATGTTCATCCTTAAACCATCCCAACTTTGGTGAATAAACCTTACTTGCATCAAATTTACATGCTACAACATGCTTAAATAAGCAAACATGCAATAAGTCATTGGACACAGAATCATCACCAAGATTGGAGGCCATATCAAAATGATTAAACATTAGTTCTTTTGCATCAACAGTTAATTCAATGGGTGCACTCAAAATTGTTGATATTTCAGTTGTTTGATCACATGACGCATTCATGACAGTAACAAGATTCTCTAAAATAGGTGGTGTGCTCAAATCAACAGGTAACTCAATACATGACGCATTCAAGTTAACTAGGCATGCATCATTCTCATGTGAAGTTATATCATCAATACCTTTACTGTTACCTTGTGGCAAAGATGTAGCTGATGTAGGTACGGACGTTGACAATGTACCATACCCTTGAGATGATGCCGCGCTCATAATCCGAGGTGCAATGATGGAGGAACCCACCGGCGGTGGTGAGCATGAACTGGAATAGTAGTTGTCGTAGTCACCTAATGCATCCTCCTGTATCTGTCTCTCAAAGGTACAGGCACGGACATACATACCAGTAATGCAACGAGGAATATACTGAAATCTTGCCTGAATATTATGGTTCAAACCACCAAAAAATCTATTCATTGTATCATTCTCAGATTCTTCTATGTCACAATGATGCATATAAGATTTGAACTCTTGGTAGTAAGCATGAACAGTGTTGTTGCCTTGTTTAAATTGTTCAAATTTGCGAAGCAATTCACGACGATAATAAGGAGGGAAAAATTGTTGTCTCATTACAGCTTTCAAAACTTTCCAAGTTGTGGGTTGGTTATCAATGTTTTTCTTACAATGTACACTCCACCAAACAGAAGCAAAACCAGTAAATGCTCTAATGGTAGCTCGTACTCTCTCAAGTTCAGAAAAATCATGGTGACTAAAAACTTGTTCTACTTCAAGCTCCCAAGCTAGATAAATAGCAGGATTAAATCTACCCTCAAATGATGGTAAAGAGATAACCTGACCATATGCTTGTGTGTGTTGTCCCAACTCTCGTGATGGTGAAGATGTGTCCGTCGTCCAAGAACTTCTATCTCTGGAACCTGTCATGATTAGTAGAAACAAGAACCAAAATTCGAGAATAATGTTCCTATGAACTACTAGGATGTGGTTGTAAAGTGCTCACAGTAAAGCAAATATCAATATCTTACAAGTTCTTACCAAGCAGCAGGTGGTGACAGGCAACCAGCGGTGTCAAATAACTCTGAAGATTGTGTAAAGCGATTGCCAGGGGAACGTACGTATACACGGTGTAGAAATATGTGGAGCTGGGTTGGCTATATATGGTAGCAAAAGATTAGCAATAATCAATTCAGAGATGCAATGTTGAATAAACGCTCAACGACGGTACTGTGCTGGTCCTAGGCTAGACCAAACTAGAGACGCGAGCCTAGAACACTAATGAGGTCACGTCGTAGCACAACTAGCATCAATGAAGGATACTAAGTAGCTCTGGACAGCAAGATATAAGTGCCAAATACTGAACTAGCTTCTGCAACTATTTAGATGCGGCTCGTCGCTAGCTTTCATTTGAGTACTCGCGGAGCCAAAACAGACTTCATATGAGGAAGTTATGCCTGTTTTACTGAACAATGCACAAAACAGATTCCAATCCGAATTCAACTACGAGATTGAGTCTAAAAAGATCCAAATTTTGTTTTTTTTCTCTTTTTTTTTCCTCACACTTTTTTTTTCTTTCTCTCCTTTTTTCTCTGACTTTTTTTTCTCTTTTTTTCTCTCGTTTTTCTCTCTCTTTTTTTCTCCCTCTTTCCAAAACAAACTAGATAAGATGCAGATTGGATCAAGTGAAGATGTGAACGATCTCAACTATTATTATGACAATGAATGGTGGGCAGCACGTGGTGGAAATTGATGGATGGGTGGTGGACAGCGGAAGAGATAATGATGCAGCGGTGGCGTGACTAATGTGAACAGAACTCGAAACTCTAAACGAACTAGACACTAAGACCAGCAACTCGACACGACGATGCAACCGATAATTCAACTATGCAAGCAATGAAAAGAAAATTGCAAAGGCTCAGACTGGCTTGGACCAAGGATGAATAGATCTAACTCTTTTTTGTGGCTTTTTCTTCGACAATAGGTAAGAAAATAAATCTAATCTAGGAAAACTGGAAATTCTCACCGAGCAACCTAAAAACTGATACCACTTGATAGAGGCGAGGGTCCCGATCTTTCGATGAGATGATAACTATCGATTTGGTGGAGACGACTTTGACGATCCGACTACAAACGTGCACGACGTTGCGCCTTAGCAATCGCTAAACCAATCTCCTGAGGTTACTGACGATGCCGGAAGCACGGTCAGCCTGACCACGAAGGTCTATTCCTGCAAGCAATCGAAGAACGAGCAAGAATATGATAAAGCAATCTGAATATTGCAAATATATATGAGGTATTGATAATGGTGGGGATCCGTAAGCGGTCTTGGTCTGGTCGTTGGACACAAACGAAGTACACGAAGTTGCAATGGCTAACTTTTAACTAAACAAATCCCAAGCAAAAAGCTACTAGATGGATCTACTTATATAGGAGCAAGGGGTGGCGGCCAAGGAGGTGGAAGGATGTCCCAAGGCAGCCTAAAACTAACCCTAGGTCGTACAAGGCTCATGGGCCCAAGTGGAGGTGATGCAACACCTTTGGGCTTGTAGTTTGACTCGGATTCTGCTGCAACGTCAGATTGTTTCGTCCGTAACTCAACGCTCCGGATGAATTTTAAGGTGAATCCAATTGGGTTGGAAAGAGCACGAAATCTAGTTTCCAACAAAAAAAGAATCACCCAATTCGGAGTCCGTATGAAAAAGTTGTTGGCGTTTTGAGTCAGGTATGTCTGTGCAGTCCGAATCTGAATCCAGAATGTGAGAGACTTGGACTCTATCTTCTCTTGGCCCAAAAGTGACGTGAGAGGACTTTTTGAACACAACCTAAACTTCTCCTTTTCCCTTGTCTTCATATGTGGATTGTACAAATGTCCCATACACCTACAATTAGACAAAACACAAAAGTGTGTGAAGTATTTTTGTTCTGGATAACATAAATAGATTATTGAATAGTTTGCATTAGAAATCACCTGACAAATATGCATGTATGCAATATTTTTGGTCGTATCCAAGGTAGTCATGTCCTCATCAGAAGCAACTGTTCTGCCTGTTTTGCTCACTATGTTTTGCAGTGTTTTGGTCTGACCATTGTAGATTATATCCCATTCCTGCTACTTGGGCTGCTTTGAAAACTGCTATGCGTACCCGTTGGGTTCCACCATATTATCAACGTGAATTACTTCAAAAATTGCAGCGCTTAAGACAGGGAAAAAATTCTGTAGAAGAATATTATCAGGAATTACAAACTGGCATGATTAGATGTGGTATTGTTGAGGAGAATGAAGCTATGCTTGCACGATTTATGGGTGGATTAAATAGAGAGATTCAGACGATTCTAGAGTATAAGGAGTATACTAATATCACTCGTTTATTCCATCTTGCTTGTAAAGCTGAACGTGAAGTGCAGGATCGACAGGCATTGGCGCGGACTAACTTTTCTGCAGGTCGACCTTCTTCATGGACACCACGTGCATCATCTACTTCCACACGTTCTGCTACACCGGCGCCTCCGTCGGCTGCCACCTCCAACCATGATACAATAAAGCAGGCACAATCACCACTATCTGCCAAGAGCACACCTTCTGGGCCTGCAAAGAGCTCTTCTTCATCCATGGCATCAACAGGGCAAACACATGATATTATTTGTCGACGTTGCAAGGGTGGAGGTCATTATGCGAGAGAATGCCCATCTAAGCGTGTGATGATTGTTACTGAGGATGGTGGGTATGAGTCCGCTAGTGACTATGATGAGGAGACTTTGGCTCTTATTACACGTGACGAACACGGTGGAGACGATTCTGATCATGAGACGCAATACATGGCTCCTGAAGATGCTGACAGGTATGAATGTTTAGTTGCTCAACGTGTTTTGAGTGTGCAGGTTACACAAGCTGAGAAAAATCAGAGGCATAATTTGTTCCATACAAAGGGAGTTGTGAAGGAACGTTCTGTTCGCGTGATCATAGATGGAGGGAGTTGCAACAACTTGGCTAGCATCGAGATGGTGGAGAAGCTATCTCTCACCACAAGACCACATCCACATCCTTACTACATCCAATGGTTCAACAACAGCGGCAAGGTTAAGGTAACACGTACTGTTCGTGTGCATTTTAGTATCTCTACATATGCTGATTATGTTGATTGTGATGTGGTACCTATGCAAGCATGTTCCTTATTACTTGGTAGACCATGGCAATTTGATAAAAATTCTATTCACCATGGTAGAAACAATCAGTATACTCTTGTTCATAAGGATAAAAATATTACTTTGCTTCCTATGACTCCTGATTCCATTTTGAAAGATGATATTAATAGAGCTAATAAAGCAAAACAGGAGAAAACTAAGAGTGAAAATCAGATTGTGGCAAAAGAATTTGAGCAACAAATGCAGCCTAATAATAATAAACAATCTAGTGTTGCTTCTGAAATTAAATTGAAAAGTGCATGTTTACTTGCCACCAAATCTGATATTGATGATCTAGATTTTAGCAAATCTGTTTGCTATGCTTTTGTGTGCAAAGAGGCATTATTTTCATTCGAGGACGTGCCTTCCTCTTTGCCTCCTGCTGTCACTAACATTTTGCAGGAGTTCGCCGACGTCTTTCCACAAGACGTGCCACCGGGATTACCACCTATTCGCGGGATTGAGCATCAAATTGACTTAATTCCCGGTGCATCATTACCCAACCGGGCACCATACCGTACCAATCCAGAGGAGACGAAGGAGATTATGCGTCAAGTACAAGAACTGCTCGACAAAGGTTACATACGCGAATCCCTTAGTCCTTGTGCTGTTCCTATCATTTTAGTGCCGAAAAAGGATGGTACGTCGCGTATGTGCGTTGATTGTAGAGGCATTAATAATATTACTATTCGTTATCGTCATCCTATTCCTAGGCTAGATGATATGCTTGTTGAATTGAGTGGCTCTACAATATTCTCCAAAGTTGATTTGCGTAGTGGTTACCATCAAATTCGTATGAAATTGGGAGATGAATGGAAAACAGCATTTAAAACTGGTTAGTCATGCCTTTTGGGTTAACTAATGCACCTAGTACTTTCATGAGGTTAATGAACGAAGTTTTACGTGCTTTCATTGGACGATTTGTGGTAGTTTACTTTGATGACATATTGATTTATAGCAAATCTTTGGAGGAACATTTGGAACATTTACGTGCTGTTTTTATTGCTCTACGTGATGCACGTTTGTTTGGTAACCTTGGAAAGTGCACCTTTTGCACCGACCGAGTATCTTTTCTTGGCTATGTTGTTACTCCACAGGGAATTGAAGTTGATAAAGCCAAGATTGAAGCTATTGAGAGTTGGCCGCAGCCCAAAACGGTCACACAAGTCAAGTGAGGAGTTTCCTTGGCCTCGCTGGTTTCTATAGGCGTTTTGTGAGAGATTTCAGCACCATTGCTGCACCTCTCAACGAGCTTACAAAGAAGGATGTACCTTTTGTTTGGGGTACCGCACAGGAAGAAGCCTTCACGGTATTGAAAGATAAGTTGACACATGCTCCTTTACTCCAACTTCCTAATTTCAATAAGACTTTTGAGCTTGAATGTGATGCTAGTGGAATTGGATTAGGAGGTGTGTTATTACAAGATGGAAAACCTGTTGCATACTTTTCTGAAAAATTGGGTGGGCCTAGTCTGAACTATTCTACTTATGATAAAGAATTATATGCTCTTGTTCGGACCTTAGAAACATGGCAACATTATTTATGGCCCAAGGAATTTGTTATACATTCTGATCATGAATCTTTGAAACACATTAAAAGTCAAGCAAAACTGAATCGTCGACATGCTAAATGGGTTGAATTCATTGAGACTTTCCCTTATGTGATTAAACACAAGAAGGGTAAAGAAAATGTTATTGCTGATGCCTTGTCTCGTCGTTATACTATGCTTTCACAACTTGACTTTAAAATATTTGGTTTGGAGACCATCAAGGATCAATATGTTAATGATGCTGAATTTAAAGATGTATTGCAGAATTGTAAGGAAGGGAGAACTTTGAACAAGTTCGTTCTTAACGATGGATTTATGTTTCGTGCTAACAAGCTATGCATTCCAGCTAGCTCCGTTCGTCTTTTGTTTATGCAGGAGGCACATGGAGGAGGATTAATGGGACACTTTTGCATTAAGAAGACGGAGGATATACTTGCTACACATTTCTTTTGGCCAAAGATGAGACGGGATGTTTAGCGTTTTGTTGCTCGCTGCACTACATGTCAAAAAGCTAAGTCACAACTCAATCCTCATGGTTTATATATGCCTTTGCCTGTACCTAGTGTTCCTTGGGAGGATATATCTATGGACTTTGTTTTAGGTTTACCTAGAACAAAGAAGGGGAGGGATAGCATATTTGTTGTCGTGGATAGGTTCTCGAAAATGGCATACTTTATACCATGTCATAAAAGCGATGATGCTGTTAATGTTGCTGATTTGTTGGTTTCCTACCTCGTGCACCTATTGATTTGTTGCCTCTTCCATCTTCGGAGAAGGTTAATTTTGATGCTAAAGAACGTTCTGAATTGATTTTAAAAATGCATGAGTTAACTAAGGAAAACATTGAGCGTATGAATGCTAAATATAAACTTGCTGGAGATAAGGGTAGAAAACATGTTGTGTTTGCACCTGGAGATCTTGTTTGGTTACATTTGCGTAAAGATAGATTTCCTAATCTGCTCAAATCAAAGCTAATGCCACGTGCTGATGGTCCTTTTAAGGTTTTAGAGAAAATAAATGATAATGCATATAAACTTGAGCTACCTGCAGATTTTGGGGTTAGTCCCACTTTTAATATTGCAGATTTGAAGCCTTATCTGGGTGAGGAAGATGAGCTTTCGTCGAGGACGACTTCATTTCAAGAAGGGGAGGATGATGAGGACATCAATACCATTGTTACACCCACAGCCCCTACTGTTACATATACTGGACCAATTACTAGAGCTCGCGCACGCCAATTAAATTACCAGGTACTTTCGTTTCTTGGTAATGATTCTAATGTTCATGAGATTATGATGCTGCCTAAATTGGATACATTTGTTTTGCTTTCAAATGAAGGGCCTAGCTTGGAGAAGGATGAACATTGGAGCAAGAACACGCATGAAGTTGATGGCATGCGCAAGGGGATTAAGAACGGAGTTACAAGTGATGATTTCAGGACTTTGAAGCCGCCATAAGGAGTGCATGAAGCCATGGACGAAATATACAAGATGCCACTTCATAATATTCGTCCATAGGCTATTCTAGGTGCTGCGTCACCTTATTAATGGGCCAGGCCCATGTAATTTCGAAATACTTAAGTATAGGCTATTTTTAGAGTCCGTATGTGTGGGGAAACAAGAGTTAGGGTTGGTTTCGGACCCCACCCTCAAGGGCCACGAAATTCCCCTCTCTTCCTCCATATATACAGCCCTTAGGGCGTCGTTTAGACTTTGGGTTTTGTTTAGATTAAAAGTTCGCCATAGCTGCAACTTCACGTACTTCGTTTGTGTCCAACGACCAGACCAAGACG
This sequence comes from Triticum urartu, assembly GCF_003073215.2. Classification (NCBI taxonomy): domain Eukaryota; kingdom Viridiplantae; phylum Streptophyta; class Magnoliopsida; order Poales; family Poaceae; genus Triticum; species Triticum urartu. The sequence continues at coordinate 383,546,726 of NC_053028.1, forward strand.
TCACAGAACCCCACCTTGATCAATAAAGCTTTCATCTTATATTCGCAATATCCAGATTGCAATCTCAGTTTCTTGCTTGTTCTTCGTTTGCTCGCAGGAAACAGGCCCTCGTGGTCAGGTTGATCGTGCTCCGGCGTGGTCAATAACCCCTCGGAAGTTGGTTTAGCAATTGCTAAGGCGCGACGTCTCGCACGATCGTAGTCGGATCGTCAAGGTCGACTCCCACAGAAAACGATAGCCACCATCTCATCGAAACATCGGGACACCTTTGCCTCTATCATTCAACGACGATGGCACTTATGACTCCCTAAGTGAAGGCGAAATGGAAGCACTTGAGCAAGTCGCCATGCACCGCGAAGTGAATAATGAAGAAGAACAAGTCTTTTGCGATGAAGACTCAAGTCCCGCACTTGTTATCTCCAAATTCTTGACTCTCCAACATCACCAAGAAGAAGACCAACGATGCCACATATTCCACACCAAGGCCGGCATCAATGGACGATCCGTCAAGGTCATCGTCGATGGAGGGAGTTGTCATAATCTCGCAAGCGAAGAACTTTTCTCCAAGCTCCAATTGCCCAAGATGAAGCATCCACATCCATACAAAGTGCAATGGCTTAGTGACTCCGGCACCATACAAGTCGAGCACCGAGTACAAGTCTCATTCAAAATTGGCGCCTACAAAGATACCTTGGAGTGCGACGTCGTTCCAATGACCGTTTGCCATCTTCTCCTTGGACGCCCACGGCAATTCGATAGAGGAGTCGTCCGCAACGGCCGAACGAACCACTACATCTTCAAGATGAAGGGCAAGGAGTACGTCCTCCGTCCAATGTCGCCAAGTCAAGTGATCGCCGACAAGCAAGCCACCCATCATGGAGATCATAGTGAGAGAGCGAGCCACCAAAATGAGAGTGAGCGCCACAAGCCCAAATCAAACACCTCCACGATGAGCGAAAAGAAGAACCTAGTCCTATTTGCCACCAGAAGTGAGATAAGAGGAGTGTGTGAGAACCCATCTAGTGTCCTACACTACGTCCTCGTGTGCAAGGACAATGCACCACAAACTAACACTTCTCACACTCTTCCACTAGTGTTGTCTTCTCTTTTGCAGGAATTTCAAGATGTTTTCCTCGATGAGCTACCTACGGGTCTTCCTCCTCTACGAGGCATTGAGCACCGAATCGACCTCATCCCCGGAGCACCTCTTCCGGACAAAGCTCCATACCGCGTCAACCCCGAAGAAACCAAAGAAATACAAAGGCAAGTAAAGCATCTCATAGACCATGGACATGTGCGTGAAAGTTTGAGTCCCTGTGCCGTCCCGGTCATTCTTGTGCCAAAACGTGACGGTAACTTTCGCATGTGCTCCGATTGTAGACCTATCAACGCTATCACCGTTCGTTATAGGTATCCCATTCCATGCCTAGATGATATGCTTGATGAACTTAGTGGTGCCACTATCTTTTCCAAAATTGATCTTAAGAGTGGTTACTATCAAATCCGCATACAAGAGGGTGATGAATGGAAAACCACCTTCAAAACCAAGTTTGGTTTGTATGAGTGGCTAGTCATGCCTATGGGTCTTTCGGAAGCATCGGGCACTTTATGCGCCTTATGAATCATGTCTTTCGCCCTTACATTGGTATATTTGTTGTGGTTTACTTTGATGACATTCTTGTGTTTAGCAAATCTATCAAAGTGCATGTCACCCATGTCCGCACCATTTTGCAAACTCTTAAAAAGAGCGCCTCTATGCTAATATAGAGAAATGCCTTTTTGGTGTTGATAAGCTCGTTTTCTTGGGTTTTGTTGTTTCCTCTAAGGGTGTTCATGTTGATGAGTCCAAGATCAATGCTATTAAGACTTGGCCACAACCAACCAACTTGCATCAAGTGCGTAGTTTTCTTGGCCTTGAGGGTTTCTATCATTGCTTTGTGAAGGATTTTAGCACCATTGCTTCGCCTTTGCATGCTTTGAGCAAGAAGAATGCGCCTTTTGTTTGGGGACCATCCCAAGATACCGCACTCAATGAGCTTAAGAATTTGCGTACTCATGCTCCCGTGCTTGCTTTACCCAACTTTGACAAGCCTTTTGAGATTCATTGCGATGCTAGTGGTAATGGCATAGGAGGTGTGTTAACGCAAGAGAAGCGCCCCATATCTTATTTTAGTGAGAAACTTTCCGAAGCGCAACTCAATTACCCCATTTATGACAAAGAGATATATGCTTTAGTCCGCATTTTGCATGAATGGGAACATTACCTTCGTCCCCACGAGTTTATCAATCATACCGATCATGAGACTCTCAAGTATCTTAAGGGTCAAACCAAGTTGACCAAGCGTCATGCTAAATGGACTGAATTTATTGAGTCTTTTCCTTATGTCATCAAGTACATCAAGGGTAAACAAAACATCATGGCGGATGCTCTTTCCCGCATATGCATGCTTGTTACACAACTTGAGTTAGATGTCATTGGCTTCGAGCATATCAAAGACTTGTATGAGCATGATGCAACTTTTGCTACTCCTTATGCCAAGTGTTTGTCGCATACATCTTGGGAACGCTATTACATCAAAGATGGATATCTTATAAGAGCTAACAAACTTTGCATCCCCGAGTCTTCTCTTCGTTTGTTGCTTTTACAGGAATCTCATGGAGGTGGCTTAATGGGACATTTCGGATGCGACAAGACGTTCGCCACGCTCTCGAAGAACTACTTGTGGCCCAAGATGTTTCGGGACGTCAATCGTTTCACCAACCGATGCTCTACATGTCGCAAAGCTAAGTCCAAAGCTCAATCTCATGGCCTCTATATGCCTCTACCAATTCCATACCAACCATAGGAAGACATTAGCATGCACTTTGTACTTGGTTTGCCTAGGACTCGAAATGGGAAAGATTCCATATTTGTCGTTGTGGACCGTTTCTCAAAAATGGCACATTTCATTCCTTGCAACAAGATAGACGGTGCTTCACATGTTGCTAATCTCTTTTCTAGGGAAATATTGCGTCTACATGGAGTGCCAAAGACAATTGTCTCGGACCGCGACGTCGAGTTCCTAAGCTTCTTTTGGAAGACCCTATGCGCCAAGCTCGGACTCAAGCTACTCTTCTCCACGACATACCATCCTCAAACCAACGGCCAAACGGAGGTGACAAACCGCACACTCTCCGCTCTACTTCGAGTACTCATCAAGAAGAACATCAAGGAGTAGGAGGAGTGCCTACCTATCGCCGAGTTCGCCTACAACCGAGCAAGACAGTCAACAACCGGCAAGTCCCCCTTCGAGGTCGTCTACAGATTCAACCCTTTGTCACCATTGGATATTCTCCCTCTACCACTCCAAGAGCGCATCAATTTGGATGCAAGTGCACGAGCGACCCATCTCAAGAAGGTGCATGAAGATACAAGAAACACCATCGAGCGCCAAGTACAACGCCTTGCGACCAAGCTCAACGTCAACAAGCACCCTTTGATATTCAACATTGGAGACCTCATGTGGCTACACCTTCGCAAGGACCGCTTTCCCCAAGAACAGTAGTCCAAACTTCGACCACGTGCGGATGGACCATTCAAGGTGCTTGCACGCTACAACAACAACGCATACAAGATCGACATCCCTCGTGACAAGTACTCCGTGAGCGACATCTTCAACATCAAAGATCTCTCGCCCTACAATGGTGATGAGGATTTTGATCCGAGGACAGATCTTCCCCAAGGGAGGGGAGATGATGCGAAGCATCCTAAGATCATCCCCATGGACGCACCTACACCTCTAACGACACCACTTGGACCAATGACACGAGCCCGAGCCAAGGCTATCGAAGATAAGGTGAACTCACTCCTCTCCGAACTTCAACTTTCTATGCATGAGACATGGCTAGTACCTAAGTACGAGGTGTTGTGCATGATTAGGCACCAAGAGGGCCCTCCCAAAGATGCGCATGAAGATGTACAAGTCCCCAAGTCCACGGATGAGGAGAACCAATGGAAGAAGCCAAGAACATCTCCCAGGCCCCGGACATCCGGCCATGACCCCGGATATCCGGCCCCTGGAGCGTCATCCACTACAGCAGCCCAGCCGCCAGAAGCTACAGGCCCCGGACATCCGGCCTCGACAGCCCGGACATCCGGCCTCTCCCGAGCCCCCGGACATCCGGCTGCCAGCCCGGAAATCCGGCCCCTCCGAACCCGAGAGCAACAAATGCCACCACTCCAGCCCGGACATCCGGCCTCCCCAGCCCAGACATCTGGCGTCGCCTGAAAGCCCGGACATCCGGCCTCCCCTCTCTGCGCACAGTGAAGGGCCGAGGCCTGTGTATCCCTTCTCCCCCCTAGACCATATATACTCCACCTCACCCAACTTTCTAGGGTTAGCAAAGGTTTAGCTCATGTTTGTGTGAGAGCTTTGCTCATCCACTTGGTTACCTTCTCCACGGAGATTCGAGCCTCCACCGGAGAAGATCCCCCAAGCGGATTCAAGACCCCTCTTTAGGGAAGAACATCAAGACCTCCTCACGGAGAAGACCGGTTACCGTGTATCATCCCTAGTTGACCGTGGACCGTGTATCGTTCTATGTATCCGAGGATCTAGCACTTTTGTGACTTGTTCTTGTTAGTTTGAGTGTTCCTCTTGTGTTTCCCCTTGTGATTTCCCTCGTTTCCCTCTGTGTGTTCCTCGTGTTCTTCGCGGGATCCTTTCGTGAAAGATCGGCTGATTAGGGTTCTACCCTACATCAATTTCTTTTCTTCATGCTCTAAAATGTTAGCACTAATAATAACATGATATATCTTCTTTTCATCAAGACAAGCATATTTCAGAGTATCGGGTAATTGTTTAAGCTGAAACACGGGATCACCCTTGGGTGGAGGAGGATCCCCAAGGATTTCAACCAGAAAATTGTGTTTCAAAATAGGCCCTTGATTAAATAATATTTAATCTATTTCTCTTCTTTCATTCATCGACATATCATTTTCATGGTCTAGCAAATATTGTTCTAAAGGGTCAATAGGAGGCACGGCAATAGAAGCAAGACCAATAATTTCAAACTTACTAGGCAATTCTTTATCATGGGGTTGTCTACAAAATTTAGAGAAATTAAAATCATGAGACATATCCCCTAAACCAACAGTAACAATATCTTTCCCGTATTCTATCTTAGCATTAACAGTATTCAAGAAAGGTCTACCAAATATAATGGGACAAAAATTATCTTTTGGGGAAGCAAGAACAAGAAAATCATTAGGATATTTTATCTTCCCACGCAAGCTTCAACATCTCTAACAATCCCAACTGGTGATATAGTATCTCTATTGGCAAGCTTAATAGTAACATCAATATCTTCTATCTCAGCAGGTGCAATATCATTCATAATCTCTTTATATAAGGAATAAGGAACTGCACTCACACTAGCACCCACATCACATAAGCCATGATAACAATGATATCCAATTTTAATAGAAACAACAGGCATGCCAACAATTGGTCTATGTTCATCTTTAGTGTCAGGTTTAGCAATTCTAGCAGCTTCATCATAGAAATAAATAACATGCCCTTCAATATTATCAACCAAGAGATCTTTAACCATAGCAATAGCAGGTTCAACTTTAATTTGCAAAGGGGGTGTAGGTGTTCTAGTATAACTCTTATGAACCACAGTTGAAGCTTTAGCATGAGCCTTTATTCTAACAGGAAAAGGTGGTTTATCAATATAAGTAGTAGGAACAATAGGATCAACATTATAAGTAATAGTTTCTTCTTCAACTTTAATAGGTTCTACTACTTTAACTTCAATGGGAGTATGATACTTAAACAACTTCTCCTTAGGGATATCAACATGAGTAGCAAAATATTCACAGAAAGAAGCTACTATCTCAGAGTTGAGTCCATATTTAGTGCTAAAATCACGAAAAACAACGGTATCCATAAAAGATTTAACACAATCAAACTTAAGGTTTATACCTGACTCCTTACCTTCGTCGAGTTCCCAATCTTCAAAGTTGCGTTTAATTCTTTCCAATAAATCCCATTTGAATTCAATATCCTTCTTCATAAAAGAACGAGTACAAGAAGTATCGAGCATGGATCAATCATTATGAGAAAGCCGAGCATAAAAGTTTTGAATAATAATTTCTCTTGACAGCTCATGATTGGGGCATGAATATAACATTGACTTAAGCCTCCCCCAAGCCTGAGCGATACTTTCTCCTTCACGAGGCCAAAAATGATATATATAATTCCGATCACGATGAACCAGATGCATAGGATAAAACTTCTGATGAAATTCCAATTTCAATCGGTTGTAGTTCCATGATCCAATATCATCACATAGCATATACCATGTCAATGTCGTTCCCTTCAAAGATAAAGGGAATACCTTCTTCTTGACAACATATTCGGGCATACCTGCAAGCTTAAATAATCCACAGACTTCATCCACACAGATTAGGTGCATATCAGGATGTAATGTTCCATCTCCTGTGTAAGGATTAGTTAGCAGTTTATCTATCATACCCGAAGGAATTTCATAATAAATATTTTCAGTAGGTGCAGTAGGTTCAGAAGCAACTCTTTGCTCTTCCGGTCGAGATGAAGATACCCCGAACAAGCCCCTCAAAGGATTATTTACCATAGTAACAAGTGACAGTAACAGTATATAAATGTTTCCTTACCAAAGGCGCTTCACTCCTCGGCAACGGCGCCAGAAAAGAGTCTTGATGACCCACAAGTATAGGGGATCCATCGTAGTCCTTTCGATAAGTAAGAGTGTTGAACCCAATGAGGAGCAGAAGGAAATGACAAGCGGTTTTCAATTAAGGTATTCTCTGCAAGCACTAAAATTATCGGTAACAGATAGTTGTGTGATAAGATAATTCGTAACGAGTGACAAGTAACAAAAGTAAACAAGGTGCATCAAGGTGGCCCAATCCTTTTTGTAGCAAAGGACAATCCTGGACATACTCTTATATAATGCAAAGCACTCCCGAGGAGACATGGGAATTATTGTCAAGCTAGTTTTCATCACGCTCATATGATTCGCGTTCGTTACTTTGATAATTTGATATGTGGGTGGACTGGTGCTTGGGTGATGTCCTTCCTTGGACAAGCCTCCCACTTATGATTAACCCCTCTCGCAAACATCTGCAACTACGAAAGAAGAATTAAGCTAAATCTAACCATAGCATGAAACATATGGATCCAAATCAGCCCCTTACGAAGCAACGCATAAACTAGGGTTTAAGCTTATGTCACTCTAGCAACCCATCATCTACTTATTACTTACCAATGCCTTCCCCTAGGCCCAAATAATGGTGAAGTGTCATGTAGTCGACGTTCACATAACACCACTAGAGGAGAGACAACATACATCTCATCAAAATATCGAACAAATACCAAATTCACATGATTACTCATAACAAGACTTCTCCCATGTCCTCAAGAACAAAGGTAACTACTCATAGAGCATATTCATGTTCATAATCAGAGGAGTATTCATTATCATTAAGGATCTGAACATATGATCTTCCACCAAATAAACCAACTAGCATCAACTACAAGGAGTAATCAACACTACTAGCAACCCACAGGTACCAATCTGAGGTTTTGAGACAGAGATCGGATACAAGAGATGAACTAGGGTTTGAGAGGAGATGGTGTTGGTGTAGATGTTGATGGAGATTGACCAGCTCTCGATGAGAGGATCGTTGGTGATGACGATGGCGATGATTTCCCCCTCCCGGAGGGAAGTTTCCTCGGCAAAACAGCTCCACCGGAGCCCTAGATTGGTTCTGCCCAAGTTCTGCCTCGAGATGGCGGCGCTTCATCCCGAAAGATTCCTTCTAATTTTTTCTAGGTCAAAACACACCATATAGCAGAAGATCAGCGTCAAGGGCCTGCTAGGGGGCCAACAAGGATGGGGGACGCCAAGGGGGTAGAGCGCACCCTCCACCCTTGTGGCTGGCTGGTGGCCCCCCTCTGGTACTTTATTCGCCCAATATTTTTTATATATTCCAAAAATATTGTCCGTAAAGTTTCAGGACTTTTGGAGTTGTGCAGAATAGGCCTCTAATATTTGCTCCTTTTCCAGCCAGAATTCTAGCTATCGGCATTCTCCCTCTTCATGTAAACCTTAAAAAATAAGAGAGAAAAGGCATAAGTATTGTGATATAATGTGTAATGACAGCCCATAATGCAATAAATATCAACATAAAAGCATGATGCACAATAGGCGTATCATCATACTCGCGCCAGACGCGGATCTTTACCTCCGCCGCCGCCGTAGCTATCTTTCGTCGCCGAGTTAGGGTGGGGAAGATCTAAACTGACAATTTCCATCGTTCCGTCGTCCAGTTCGTCAAGTTCATCAATGTGGTAATTAAATGCTAATTTTACCGCCCCATTTGATCTTCACTCTATTCAAAAAATCTTCAAGTGTTGTTTTTACCACTCTTTAGATTCTTCAGCACTTCCTTTTTGGCCAGCCTTGTGTATTTCAACTAAGTTATGCTTAATGACTAGATTCCTCAGTTGTGCAATTGCTTCAATCTGTACAAATCTGGAACCTAGGTCAAGAACACTTAGTGAATTGCGTCAAGATGATAAGGGTCAATTTCCTCAACTGTTTTATTTTGAAAATCTCTGAGAATGCATGTGACTCTTCCCGATTTCCTCGCAACTATACTCTATTCACAGGTACAATGTCTGCCGATGAATCACTTGGTTCTCATCAAATTGATTCATTTGCGGCATTGCTTGAGGAAAACCTTCAAACATCTTCAGAGTCCTCACGTGTTCAAAATCCTCAGTTGAACAAAATGACTGACGGAGAAAGGCCTCGGAAAGGAGGCAAGAGGAAAGAAGAACATGCTGCTTTTGAAATTCCTGAAGACTTATACGTAGGGTATTGTACGCCTGAAGAAAACATACATGGCCCGGAAACTAAGAAACTGCCAAAATGTGCACTCAGACAATCAAGAGATACTGGACATATGAGTGGAGAGACTATAGATACGTCCCACCCAAATATATGAAGGAATTTGTTGTGAAGCATCCATGCAATAGGCCACCTCTTACTCCTGGTCAATGGGTCGATCCTACAAGTACCATTAGGGGTGAAGAATTCCTCAAGGAATGGGCAAGGCGTCAAGCCAAACTAGCAAAAAAACCAAGAAAGCCGTTGAAGAATTCAACAGAGCCACAAAGGACTCAACTAAAGCTGGTGCTAGTGGTAGTGGCAGTGTTAGTGCTCGCAAGAAGTCTATGCCAAAGAAGTCTGCTCACAAGCCAAAGTCATCTGATCCAAAGCCCTCAATGGCCAAGTCGGCAGCTTCAAAGGCCTCAGCACCCAAGATGGCAAAATCTTCAGTGCCTCCTCCTGCTACAAGTTCCTCAATGGCAGCAGCAATAGCTTCAACATCGGTTGTGCTCGCATCTTGCCAGCGCACCGAGGGCTTTCCAATAACCTCAATTATTGCATCAAGTGCCTCAGCTAGTGGGTAACCATCATCTTCACTACCCAAGCTGAAGAAAAAGGTCATTACTGGCCATGGAACAAGGCCTAGTCCTAAAAGCAAGGCCGTTGTGCCTCGGGTTGATGAACATGGGTTGGCTGATGAAGATGAGCCCGTCGAGTTCCTTAGAAGGAAGCAAGAGCAAGCTGTGATTGCTAAGAATTCCTCAGTTCCATTTTTTATGGACTCCAAGAAACTCCTGGACTTCATTGACATCTGGTTCACTAAGCCAGATACACCGCTTGACGACCTCAATTTGCCTCCGGGCCCAAGCCATGTGCTATCTACATTCACCTTAGATGAGAAGCACAAGATCGCTCAAGCCAAGCTGGTGAAGAAACAACAACTATAGAAGGAGAAGGAGTTGCGGAAAAACATGCTTTCAATATTGCCTCAACAGCTATTCACTCTTCAATCTGAGATTCAACAGCTGTCTGAAGAATTTGAACACCATTCAAAGCATTGATGAGGCGTCAAGGACAGATTCATCACTGCCACCATCAAGGTAGTTGACGACCACAACAAGTGTCAGGCAGCCAAGTTTGGCATGGTACCACCTCAAGTTCCTCGGCCCCTCCACCTACTACACAGGCCAGGGAGACTGCACTTCCATCTCCTCCACAGGAGACTGCCAGGGCAACTGAAGAAGTTGTGCCTGAAGAATCTGCCAAGGCGATTGCATTAGTCGTGCCTGAAGAAACTGAACCATCAAGTTCCTCAGCAGCAGCAGGACCTACAACGACTTCATCTTCGAAGATCATCACCCTTCCTGCTGAGAAGGAAGCAAAGAAAATAAAAGCTTCAGCTCCCCCACTGCTCCTGAATCTGTGAAGAAATTGAAGACGGCAACATTGTCTTCAGTTGTTATACCAATTGACGCTATTCCCATTTCATCAATGCCCTGGCTTGTTCAAATGATGACCGCCAAATGGTTCCATATGGGGTGGAATATGAAATTCCTCCATCTGATGATGAAGAAGAGAATGATGACCACTCTGCTGCTACCACACAGCAAGTGGGTGAGGAAATTGAAGTTGAAGAAGATGCTTCACTTCACCAAGTATTATCACGGAAGCCCTCACAAGCTCCGTTGACTGAAGAAAATGCTACTACTTCATATGGAAGTAGTGAAGCAACTGAAGAGGACGTAGATATTGACGGTGCTACAATGCCCGTACTACATGATGAATTTTGGAAAGCAGCTCACCCTAATTCACCCGTCACCACTCCCCTCACTCAAGTGCCTCAATCGCCTGCGTGCATTGAAGAAATTCACACTGGCTCTAAGGAAAGGCAACCCTCTGTTCAAACCATCCATGAAGAAATCCCAGCTGCAGCAGGTGATGAAATTGCTCAAGATGACCAGATGTTCAATATCATCAATACATCCGCTCCGCACGTAGATTCAATTCCTTCAGCAGATACAGACACTGTTCCAACTACCACTGCTGAGGAAATTTATGAAACTTGACATGCTAGCATGGAATGGCATCAACATGCAGTGGTAAAAATATTCTCCCATTTGGGGCAGGTTGGGGTATAAGTTTCTCATAAACTAGAGCTTCTGATGAGGACATCAATACCATTGTTACACCCACAGCCCCTACTCTTACATATACTGGACCAATTACTAGAGCTCGCGCACGCCAATTAAATTACCAGGTACTTTCGTTTCTTGGTAATGATTCTAATGTTCATGAGATTATGATGTTGCCTAAATTAGATACATTTGTTTTGCTTTCAAATGAAGGGCCTAGCTTGGAGAAGGATGAACATTGGAGCAAGAACACGCATGGAGTTGATGGCATGCGCAAGGGGATCAAGAACGGAGTTACAAGTGATGATTTCAGGACTTTGAAGCCGCCATAAGGAGTGCATGAAGCCATGGACGAAATATACAAGATGCCACTTCATAATATTCGTCCATAGGCTATTCTAGGTGCTGCGTCACCTTATTAATGGGCCAGGCCCATGTAATTTCGAAATACTTAAGTATAGGCTATTTTTAGAGTCCGTATGTGTGGGGAAACAAGAGTTAGGGTTGGTTTCGGACCCCACCCTTAAGGGCCACGAAATTCCCCTCTCTTCCTCCATATATACAGCCCTTAGGGCATCGTTTAGACTTTGGGTTTTGTTTAGATTAAAAGTTCGCCATAGCTGCAACTTCTCGTACTTCGTTTGTGTCCAACGACCAGACCAAGACGTCACAGAACCCCACCTTGATCAATAAAGCTTTCATCTTATATTCGCGATATCCAGATTGCAATCTCAGTTTCTTGCTTGTTCTTCGTTTGCTCGCAGGAAACAGGCCCTCGTGGTCAGGTTGATCGTGCTCCGGCGTGGTCAATAACCCCTCGGAAGTTGGTTTAGCGATTGCTAAGGCGCGACGTCTAGCACGTTCGTAGTCGGATCGTCAAGGTCGACTCCCACAGGAAACGATAGCCACCATCTCATCGAAACATCGGGACACCTTTGCCTCTATCAGCTTCTCACAACAAGCCTCATGGTTACGATAGGGAACGTTTCACCTTTCTGGACGAAACGATATCCGTTGCCTCTTCTTGATTTCAATTTTTTTCTAGTGTCAACATAAAACAACAGGAGTGTTTTGTTAAATTTAGGAATTTTTCAGGGTTCGTTTGGACATTTTTATACATTAACTCAGTTTTCTATGCATTTATGTGCATAATTCAAATTTGAACTGCAGGCACATGCTCTAGTGCATGTAAATTGGTTGAAAAAACAAATATGTGTCCTCGGTTGCATGCTTATGTCCCATGCAAGAAATGGGAATGAATGTCAAATGCCTTGCCACCGTCGCTCGGCCGCAAACATTGAGATACATGGTTTTAAAATTCTAGTAAATCCAAAACTTGTCTGAAATTCATGAAACTTGACATGCTATCATGGAGTGGCATCAACATGTTGTGGTAAAAAAATTGTCCCATTTCGGGCAGGTTTGGGTATAAGCTTCTCGCAAACCAGAGCTTCTTACAACAAGACTGATGGTTTCGGTAGGGAACATGCCACCTTTGTGGACGAAACGATTTCCGTTGCTTCTTCTTGCTTTCAAAATTTTTCTAGTCAACATAGAATGACAGGAGTGTTGTCTCAATTTTTGGGATTTCTCAGGGCTCGCTTGGACATTTTTTATATATTAACTAGGTTTTCTAGGCATTTTATGTGCATAATTCAAATTTGAACTACATGAACATGATCCAGTGCAGAAAAAATGGCTTGACATATCAAATGTGTGTCCTTAGGTGCATGCTTAGGTCCCATGCAAGAAATGGGAATAAATTCAAACACCAGGGCACTGTTGATTACCGGCAAAACACTGAGATACTTTGTTTTTAAATTCTAGTAAATCCAAAACTCGTCTAAAATTCATGAAACTTGGCATGCTATCATGGAATGGCACCCGACATGTTGTGGTATTTTTCGTGTCCATTTTGAGAGAAGGCGCACTCAAATAACAGCCAACAAAGGCATTTTGAAACAAATAGTTGCCACTTTAACATCTCAAACGTTTGTATAATTTAAATCGTGTGCGTTCTGTTAACATTCACATGACACCACGTGTCTCTATTTTAATGGCTATAGGAGGTGTCGTGCGGACAGCTGCTTGACTGAACGGGAGGCGTGCGAGTGTAGGTGCGTAGTCTGACCGAGAGGCGTGCAAGTTGTCCTCCAATGCACAGGCTCACCGGGTAGCATTCGAGCTATACGCTGTGCAGGCTCACTGGGAAGCCAGCCCTTTGACTTCCATGGCCGCCCGCCTTACTCGCATCCTCTCCATTAATGGCGCCCAAGCCGCTGTTTAATACGGGCAGCCTTACTGTTCGCCTCCCATTCCCCTCCCTCCCGCAGACCTCCACCAATGCCATGGTGCAGAAGGATCATCTGCCACTAGTCTTTAAGTTTGGTGAAGTCGACTCCGAGCCGGAGGAGATAGAAAATAAAGAGGAATGGGGCCTCATGGACATGGCCCTGAACGAGCTGGTCGCGGCGGTTGCTGCTCCGCCGCCCGTCCCAGCTCCCACCCCTGGGCCCGCGCCAGCAACCATCCCCGTAGCATTAACGGGCTGGTCACCAAGCACTATAGTAGAGCTGGAAGCCGCGGGTGTCAGCGAGGTCTCCGCGGACCCGCGCGAGCTCGTGTACATGCCAGCGCCAGCACCCGTGCATGTGCCCGTGCGCGCCCCTGCGCCCACCGCGGCGCCAGTCCCCGTGCGTTTGCCTGCACCCACCGCGCTCGTGCCCGTGTGTGCGCCCCACTTGCGGCATGGGACACCGCCGTCGACCGCTACTTCGCAGCACTGTGAGTTGTCGTCCTCCCGCGCCCTGCCCGTCAATTGCGTGACGACATGATGTTTGATTTCCAAGTGAAGAACATTTTGTGCTGCCTTGAAGACTTCAACAACGGCATCCCAGAGGACGACAACGACAACGACAATGCCGGCGCGGCACGCCGCCTCCGCTGTCGCCGGAATTAGTTTTTTGGGGGGGGGGTTAATATTGTATCTCATCATATGAATATAAATTTGCAGTGTGACTGCATGAAAGATATGGTTTGAACGAACTTGCGTTTTTCTCTCTGAATGTACAGACTTATCAAATGTTTTTCTTTAAAAAATGTCAATGGTAAATATAAAACACTCATCGCAAACGTTTTAGTTAGAACACCCATATGCAAACCGACAGCTTCCTCGGGAAGCCAAGGGAAAATTTGCCGAGCACGATTTGTGCAGCTCTTGATCGCAAACATTTTAGACAGAACACCCGTATGTAAACCGACTGCTACCCCAGTAAGCCAAGGGAAAATGTGCCGAGCAGGATTTGTGCAGCCCTTCATCGCAAACGTTTTAGATAAAACACCCATATGCAAAGTGAGAGCTATAGTCTTCCCCAGTAAGCCAAGGGAAAATTCGCAGCGCAGGATTTTTGCATCTCTTCAACGCAAACAGTTCAGATTGAATACGGTATGCAAAGCCAGACTTCGGCGCCAATCCAAGAGAAAATGTGCCAAGCAGGATTTGTACATCCCTTCAACGCAAACGGTTGTTTTGGATGACCCGTGTGCAACCACATACAGACAATTTGGTAAGATTTGCATCTATCATATTGGGTATATTGCCATTTGTCAAACTAGAAAGATTGATATTTGTTGATCTAGTAACATTGCCATTTGTCAACCTTGTAACACTGCCATTTATCAAAAGATGCAGCTAAAAATCACTAGCACTATAGATACGTCTCCAACGTATCTACTTTTCCAAACACTTTTGCCCTTGTTTTGGACTCTAACTTGCATGATTTGAATGGAACTAACCCGGACTGACGCTATTTTCAGCAGAATTGTCATGGTGTTATTTTTGTGCAGAAATAAAAGTTCTCGGAATGACCTGAAACTTCATGGAGAATATTTTTGGAATTAATAAAAAAATATTGACGAAAGAATCAACACCAGGGGGCACACCCTGTCCATGAGGGTGGAGGGCGCGCCCCCTGAGACTCCACCGACATCAACTCCAACTCTATATATTCACGTTTGGGGAGAGAAAAAATAAGAGAGAAGGATTCATCGCGTTTTATGATACGGAGCCGCCGCCAAGACTTAATCTCTCTCGGGGAGGGCTGATCTGGAGTCCGTTCGGGGCTCCAGAGAGGGGAATCCATCGCCGTTGTCATCATCAACCATCCTCCATCACCAATTTCATGATGCTCACCCCCGTCCGTGAGTAATTCCATCGTAGGCTTGCTAGACGGTGATGGGTTGGATGAGATTTATCATGTAATCGAGTTAGTTTTGTTAGGGTTTGATCCCTAGTATCCATTATGTTCTGAGATTGATGTTGCTATGACTTTGCTATGCTTAATGCTTGTCACTAGGGCCCGAGTGCCATGATTTCAGATCTGAACCTATTATGTTTTCATGAATATACGTGAGTTCTTGATCCTATTTTGCAAGTCAATAGTCACCTACTATGTGTTATGATCCGGTAACCCTGAAGTGACAATAATCGGGACCACTCCCGGTGATGACTATAGCTTGAGGAGTTCATGTATTCACTAAGTGTTAATGCTTTGTTCCGGTATTCTATTAAAAGGAGGCCTTAATATCCCTTAGTTTCCAATAGGACCCGCTGCCACAGGAGGGTAGGACAAAAGATGTCATGCAAGTTCTTTTCCATAAGCATATATGACTATATTCGGAATACATGCCTACATTACATTGACGAACTGGAGCTAGTTCTGTGTCACACTATGTTATAACTGTTGCATGAGGAATCGCATCTGACATAATTATCCATCACTGATCCATTGCCTAGGAGCTTTTCACATATTGATCTTTGCTTAGTTACTTTTCTGCTGCCACTGCTACAATTACTACAAAACTGCTATTGTTACTTTTGCCACCGTTACCGTTACTTCCATACTACTTTGCTACTAAATACTTTGCTACAGATATTAAGTCTTTTAGGTGTGGTTGAATTGACAACTCAATTGCTAATACTTGAGAATATTCTTTGGCTCCCCTTGTGTCGAATCAATAAATTTGGGTTGAATACTCTACCCTCGAAAACTATTGCGATCCCCTATACTTGTGGGTTATCAAGACTATTTTCTAGCGCCGTTCCCGGGGAGCATATCTCTATTCTTTGAGTCACTTGGGATTTATATCTGCTGATCACTATGAGGAACTTGAAAGACGAAAAACCTAAGATTTATCCCTCAACTACGAGGGGAGGTAAGGAACTGCCATCTAGCTCTGCACTTGATTCACCTTCCGTTTTGAGTAAACTTGCGACACCTACTCCTGCTATTGATTTTGATATGTCGCATGTTATTGATGATGCCACTTCTGCTATGCATGATGCTTATGATGAAACTACTTCTATAATTAATAATACTGTTGAAAGTGCAACTATCCCTAGGTGGTTTTGGTAATTCCTAACAACATATAGCTCATTGAGCTAATGCTATTTCAAGATTAATATCTCAGGAAAGCTCAATGATTGGCATGGCATGGATGAGAAAAGTGGACACCTCAAAATGCTAAGGACAAAGGATTGGCTCAAGATCAAAGCTCAAGACTCTACATTTTTCCATTTTAGTGATCCAAGATCACATTGAGTCTATAGGAAAAGCCAATACTATCAAGGAGGGATGAGGTGTTGCTTAATGAGGTTCTTGCTCAAAATGCTTAGTAATATGCTCCAAAACCCTCAACTACTTTATCACATCCACATATGACCTAAACCAAAAGTCAAACTCGGCCCCACCGATTCTTCCTATCCGGCGCCACCGAGTTTCAAATGTCATAGCCACTGCCACAAACCCTAGGCAAATCGGTCTCACCGATAGGGATCTCGGTCTCACCAAGATGGGGTTGTAATCTCTCTATTTCCCTTCGTAACATTTCGGTCTCACCGAGATGAGCGATCGGTCCCACCGAGATTGCAATGTAAACTCTCTGTTTTCCCTTCATAACGTTTCGGTCTCACCGAAATGAGCGATCGGTCCCACCGAGTTTACCTGACCAACTCTCTGGTTAGCTTATTACCAAAATCGGTCTCACCGAGTTTGTGTAATCGGTCTCACCGAGATTACGTTATGCCCTAACCCTAATCATATCGGTCCTACCGAGTTGCATGTCGGTCCCACCGAAAACCCTAACGATCACTAGCGTTGCTGAATCGGTCCGACCGAGTTTAACCATTCGGTCCCACCGAGTTTGGGAAGTTATGTGTAACGGTTAGATTTTGTGTGGAGGCTATATATACCCCTCCACCACCTCTTCATTCGTGGAGAGAGCCATCAGAGCGAACCTACACTTCCAACTTACTTTTTTTGAGAGAGAACCACCTACACTTGTGTTGAGACCAAGATATTCCATTCCTACCATATGAATCTTGATATCTAGCCTTCCCCAAGTTGCTTTCCACTCAAATCTTCTTTCCACCAAATCCAAATCCTGTGAGAGAGAGTTGAGTGTTGGGGAGACTATCATTTGAAGCACAAGAGCAAGGAGTTCATCATCAACACACCATTTGTTACTTCTTGGAGAGTGGTGTCTCCTAGATTCGCTAGGTGTCACTTGGGAGCCTCCGATAAGATTGTGGAGTTGAACCAAGGAGTTTGTAAGGGCAAGGAGATCGCCTACTGCGTGAAGATCTACCGCTAGTGAGGCAAGTCCTTCATGGGTGATGACCATGGTGGGATAGACAAGGTTGCTTCTGCGTGGACCCTTCGTGGGTGGAGCCCTCCATGGACTCGCGCAACCGTTACCCTTCGTGGGTTGAAGTCTCCATCAACGTGGATGTATGATAGCACCACCTATCGGGACCACGACAAAAACATATGTGTCTCCAATTGCGTTTGAATCCTCCAGACCCTTCCCTTTACATTCTTGCAAGTTGCATGCTTTACTTTCCGCTGCTCATATACTCTTTGCATGCTTGCTTGAATTGTATTAAGATTGCTTGACTTGTCCAAAGTTGCTAAAATCTGCCAAGAACTAAAATTGGGAAAAGGCTAGATTTTTATTTGGTCAAGTAGTCTAATCCCCCCCCCCCCCCTCTAGACATACTTTCGATCCTACAAGTGGTATCAGAGCTTTGGTCTCCATTTGCTTTGATTTCCATAGCTTTTGGTGGTCATAGCCTTGGTTTCACAACCTAGGAGAGTATGGCGTCTAGCGAGGGAAATTACCACCGTAGAGGTCCTTACTTTGATGGCACTAATTTTGCTAGTTGGAAGCATAAGATGTAAATGCATATTCTTGGACATAACCCCGCCGTTTGGGCTATTGTGTGTATTGGCTTGCAAGGTGAATTCTTTGATGGGAGAGAACCGAACCGTGAAGCTACCTCGGAAGAGTTGAAGATGCTACAATACAATGCTCAAGCTTGTGATATCCTGTTCAATGGATTGTGCCCCGAAGAATTCAACAAAATCAGCCATCTTGAGAATGCAAAGGAAATTTGGGATACTTTGATTGATATGCACGAAGGTACTGACTCTGTCAAGGAATCCTAGTTGGATGTGCTTCAAAGTCAACTTAACAAGTTCAAAATGAAGGATGGTGAAAGTGTCGCTAAAATGTACTCTAGGCTTGCTCCTATCACAAATGAGATTGCCGGCTTAGGAAGTGAAGAGATGGCCGACAAATTCATCATCAAGAAGATCCTAAGAGCCTTGGATGGAAAATATGATACCATATGAACATTGATCCAAATGATGCCAAATTACAAAGATCTCAAGCCAACGAAAGTCATTGGAAGAATTGTTGCTCATGAGATGTCGCTCAAGGAAAAGGAGGAGCTCCATAACAAGTTTAAGTGGTGCTTACAAAGCCTCATGTGAAGCTCCCACATCATCAAGTGAGAAACAAACCTTCAATGAAGAATTGAGCCTAATGGTGAAGAACTTCAACAAGTTCTACAAGAGTAGAAGCAAAGAGAGAAGTTCCAAGTCAAGGTCCTACAATGAAAAAAGATCTTCTAGTCGAGAGCGAAATTGCTACAATTGTGGAAGACCCGGACACTATTCCAATGAGTGTATGGCACCCTACAAGAGAAGAGAAGATTCTCCCAAAAGAAGAAGTAGAAGAGAAGAATCACCATCGAGGGAGAGAAGGAGTAGGGATGATCGTTATGAATGAAGACCCTCTCGGAGAAGCAAGGATTCAGAAAGGAAGGACAAGTCATCAAGGAGCTACACAAAACGAAGACATCAAGCTCATGTTGGTGAATGGGTATCCGGCTCCGACTCCGACAATCACTCCGAGAGAAGCTATCACTCTGACTCCGAATATACTCAAGATGAAGGTGTTGCCGGTCTAGCACTTGTGTCAACCAACTCCTACGAATTATTTGATTCACCAAATGAAGGAATTGGAAGATGCTTCATGGCTAAAGGCCCGAGGGTATCACACCCCGAGTATGTTGATTTCAATAGTGATGAAGATGACTTGTTAGGTGATGATGATTTACTTGTTGACAACTCTAGTGATGAATACTACGATGAAACGTCAATTAATCATGCTAATCAAAATGAAACGAATGACAATGATAAGGAGAAGATTGAGTCTCTAACTAAAGAACTAAACACTCTTAAGTTAGCTCATGAAACTATCTTAGGAGATCATCGAGAACTTTTAAGGACTCATGAGAAATTACGTTTTGAGAAGCTCAATCTTGAGCAAGAGCATGAGTTCTTAAAGGCAATCAATGATGATCTTCGCAAGAACAGTTCTTCTTACATTGCCAAGCGTTTACACTTATCCACTTACATGCCTCAAGTCAAGTCTAGTAACAAGAACAAGAAGGATTCTTCCTCTAGTAGTAACAATAATCATGCTAAATCCAATATTGTTGCTTCTAGTAGTTCTCTTGATTCCACTAATGATTCTCTTAGCCAAGTTACACTTGAGCAAGAAAATAGCTTATTGAAGGGAATCATAGAGAAAGGTGTTTACAAGAGCCTTGCCGGGAGTAAGCAATTCGAGGAAATTGTACGCAAGAAAGGAAGGCACCGGAAGAATCAAGGTATTGGTTTTGAACGAAAGTTCAATGCCAATGGAGTTGAGTGGGAAGAAGATCAATACCCCAAGACAAAGTTTGTTCCTCAACAAGAGAAGTATGATCCCACTTCTTTCAAAGGGACACAAGCTCAAGATGATCTTCCACCACAAGACCACAAGGAAAAAGGCAAGGACAAGCTTCAAGAGGAAATTGATGCATTTGAAGAAGCTCCTAAGGCCTTGGTCAAGTGGGTTCCCAAGATTACATCAAGTTCCACTTCATCAAGTACAACTACAACTCCGAGGATTCCCATCAAGATGGTGTGGATCCTGAAGAAGAAGAAGAACTAGAGAGTTCTTGAGGGTGACTCCGCCAACATACTTCACTTTTATAATTTTGGCAAGAACAAGTGCAATCAACTTCCACATCTTGCACTAG
The DNA here is from genome assembly GCF_003073215.2 of Triticum urartu. NCBI lineage: Eukaryota > Viridiplantae > Streptophyta > Magnoliopsida > Poales > Poaceae > Triticum > Triticum urartu. The sequence goes on from NC_053028.1 coordinate 383,567,207, forward strand.
TTCAAGGAGTCACAAACCCTCTTGTTGGTAATACAAGGGACAAGGTAACCTAATGCTCTCATAGACATCATCTTGTATGTGCATCACTCTATGTCTATGGATATCCTTGTTTGTTCCTTGTGAGACTAACCCGTGTAGGTATTGAAAGTGCAACTCACTCCAAAGGATAGCTCCGAATGATCTACATCAACTTAGAGCATCCACATCTTCAACACCTACATGAAGTCATCATCGACAAAACCCAAGGTTAGTTCATCCCTCTTAGGGGGGATCTCACGTCTAGGGGAGCTTTACTCTAAGAATTGAGCTAAAGCAACTCTAATTGTGTGAACACAACAACGCTTTATGTAAAAGTGGTGACCCCACTTGTGCTTAAACGATGAGTATGACCTATGATCAAATGTTCTCATTTGACTCCTAAATCATTATACTCATATATAGATGACCTAGTCATCGCCAATTGCTTGATAGATGCTAGAATTGTTTGTGCATGCTTTGCCACATATTTCATTTGTCATTTTATTGTGTGAGCATGTTGGTTGCATAATTCACTCATTCTAGGACATCCACTTGTTGTTTTGATTGGTTGGTTTCTTTTTCTTGCCAAGTGGATGGACAAGAATGCCTAAGGACCTTCTCTAGCTATCTATGCTCTTCTCATCTCAAACTCTATTCATGCTGCATCACAAAGTTTGATCAAGTCAGATTCGAACCACTCTGTGTGAGGAGCACTCGGAGTCCCCGATTCGTCATAGACTTAAACTTCCAAAACTTTTTTGTGCGTTTCGGTTTGACCGATTCATCCATTTCGGTCATACCGAGATCACTAAGTCGATCTAGGTTTTTAATCTCGGTGCAACCGATTTGAACTTTTCGGTCACACCAAGTTGCAGTAACTGCTTGCAGTTATGCATCTTGGTGCCACCGAGTTCTTCCACTCGGTCACACTGACAGCATCAGGCTATATATACCCACGGTCCAAAATTTGGAAAACTTTCCGAACCTCTTCGCCCGCGCTTAGCCTGCTCTGCCTCCCTGGGTCTCCGGATCGTCCTCCTCGTCGCCAGCCGCCTCTAGTCGCTGGTCTCCACCGCCGTCAACGGGATCGTCTCCGCCGTTGCCGCCGTAGCAAGTCCATCGCCGAACTAGGGTACGGACTTGATCTTTGTGCTGATTCTCACTTCGATTCCCCAGCACATTGTTTTGCCATGTATCTTGCCACGATTGAGATCACTCTATCCAATGAAAATACTCCGTAGTTTAGCTGTGGATTGAAAATTTAGGGTTAGGTTTCCGCCAAAACCATCTCGGACCGACCGAGTTGCTGAAATCGGTTCCACCGATTTGGCTCAGGCCATTGCACATGTGATTCTCGGTCTGACCGAGAATTGCAAATCGGTGTGACCGAGTTCGAGTCTTTGTGAAACCCTAGCAGTCTCGGTGCCACCGAACTATGACTCGGTCTGACCGAGTTCACTAGTTTAGGTTCCAACAGCTGCTTCGGTATCACCGAGATTTCAAATCGGTAGATCCGAAATGCTTTCTGTGGAAAACTAAAACTAAGTTTTTGATTCATTCTTTTGCAAAAACCTCTGCACTTTGTGATGCTCGTCCACTCTACCTCATCTATAATCCATTCACAGGGTCTGCTGTCAGTGTTTGCATCATGTCAGATTAGAGTGACAGTCAGAACAAGTTTGAGGAGCAAGTGAACTTGAGTGAGGGCACTAGTCCCTCTAGCAGCTTTGATGGAGGAAGCAGAAGTACCCCCAGCAACTTGCCTAAGGCAGCCACCAGGACCAGAAGGAAGAAAACCTTAGATTCTGAGGATGAGGACTATGTGGCTACTGAGGAAGAGTCCACCTCAAAGAGGAAAGTCCTAAAAAAGGAATATGGCACAGCTGCTGCCACTAAGCTAGGGATGAAGCAAAAGGTTCCTGCCAAGAGAGCTCCCATGTCAAAAGCCAGAACATCCACTCAAGAGACTTTGGGATCTGCACCCAAAGAGCAGGTTGTGGCAGAAAAGGAAAGAAAGGAAAAGGTAAAGAAGACCACTGCCAGAGTGCTTGGGGGATCTTCAATAATGAAAGACTCTAAAGAAGAGGAAGAGGAAGAGGATGCAGCACCAGCACCCAAAGCTCAAAAGCTTATGGGAGATGCTATAAGGGCAGGGGTTGTTCCATCTAAGCCTAAGATTGCTCCTAAGACTGCTGCTCCAACTCCAAAGCCAAAACCAAAGAGGAGCACCAGGAACATCCCTGCTGAGGAGAAGAACAAGGCCCCAGGGCCTCAAGCTACTGAAGAAGATGATTCTGTTTGTTAAGGAAGTTGAAGCCCAAAATTCCAGACCACAATGATGCTCATCCAGTTGCAGAGAATATGAAAATCAGAAAGGATTTTAGTCTAAGGCTATGGAGAGAGTCTGATCCATATGCCACCAGGAGAAGCATTGTTGTGGACTACAGGTTCCATACAAAGGAACATCAGGACTTCTATGAGACTACCTTACTGGACAAGAAGCCCGTAGTGTGTGACATGAGATTGGTCGACTGGACATTCATTGAGGAAAATGAGGATCACTTCCCTGGTGTATATGACAGCTTCAAGGCGTGTGGAGTCGATGAGTTTGTGGCTCAGAAGCTCACAAAGTGGAATGATGAGCTCATCATGCAGTTCTACTCCACAGCTCATTTCTACCTAGATGGAAGAATTATCTGGATGTCTGAAGGTACTAGGTACCAGTCAACGGTTGCTGAATGGGCGAAATTGATCAATGCTCCTAAGGAGAGTGAAGATGACTTGGATGTCTATGCCAAGAAGAAGAAGGATCACAACACCATGGCACATATGTACAAAGAGATCCCAGATGCTGCTCTTGAGACACACAAGTTTGGATCAGTACATTACCTTCTGTCAGGCTTGCCAACAATCAACTGGATCCTCAGGCACACTCTCTTGCCAAAGTCAGGTGATCACAAGATGATCAGAGGCCATGCAATTAACTTGCTTCACATATTTGATGTGCCTCAAAAGTTCAAAGTCATGAGCCTAATTGTGGAAACCATAAAGAGGACAGCTGCAGATCAGAAGAGGAGTTGTGGGTATGCCCCACAGATCCAGGAGCTAATCAACTCCAAGATGGGCACTGGCACATATCTCCTGGACAAGAAACACATGCCCATCTACCCAGACTTTGAGGACAACACTGTGGTGATGGATGAGAATGAACCATCTTCTGGGCACGCACAAGCCAAGAAGGAGAAGGCAAGGGCTGAAAAGGCTACAAAGATGCCAACCATGGATGAGGCATCCCAGTATCTTCTGAAGAGCAAGCAAGATCAGCTTTGGCTACTTGATTGCCTCCACTCTGAGGATTGAGAAGGGATTGGCTACCTTGACTCAAAACCAGGAGAGCTTGGAGAGGATCGTGGAGCAGAAGTTCTATGACTTAGATGTGAAGGTCACTGAGATACAGTCTGTTGTTGAGCAACTTCAAGATGAAGTGCAGGAGAAGAAGGGCAAGTCTACCACTGATGCTTTTGCTAGAGTGCCCAGAGGTCAGAAGTCTGCTGCTATGCCTGTCACAGACACCAGAGCAACTTCATCTGCACCAGTTCCAGCACCTACTCCACCAGCTCCAGCACCTACTCCACCAGCTCCATCTACATCAACTGATGCCTTCATCCTTGGAGTTCTGTCTACACCACCACCTAAAGACCAAGCTTGAGAGTCGATTTAGCACTATGCATTTTTATGAACTTTTTGGTAACTTGTTGCCAAAGGGGGAGAAAATGTATAGATCATAGGCTTCGAGAGAGAGTGTTGCTTTTGTTCTCTCTTGTGTTTCTCCTTGGTGGTTGAACTTTATTATCTGCTCGTTTGAGATACTTTATGCTTGTGTGTGATACTTGGATGATCATGTGTTTGATCATATGCTACCTTTATGCTTGTTGGATGACATTATCCTTTTATATACCATATGGTCACTCACTTTGCTTGGTGATGAGTGCACGTATTTTAATTATTATCATTTTGAGCGCTCCACCAAGATGTATGTGACATGGAAGAGTAACCCATGATCCTAACTCTTTGTGCATTTGCAGTCCAAAGCAAATCCTAAACTATGCACAAATTTAGGGGGAGCTCTTGCTTTTCACATACTTCTCAAAGCGACAATGTTTTTCACTCTTATTATCATTTGTCGAAGCTTTGATCTATATGTTGTCATCAATTACCAAAAAGGGGGAGATTGAAAGTGGAACTATCCCTAGGTGGTTTTGGTAATTCCTAACAACATATAGCTCATTGAGCTAATGCTATTTCAAGATTAATATCTCAGGAAGCTCAATGATTGGCATGGCATGGATGAGAAAAGTGGACCGCTCAAAATGCTAAGGACAAAGGATTGGCTCAAGCTCAAAGCTCAAGACTCTACATTTTCCATTTTAGTGATCCAAGATCACATTGAGTCTATAGGAAAAACAAATACTATCAAGGAGGGATGAGGTGTTGCTTAATGAGGTTCTTTCTCAAAATGCTTAGTGATATGCTCCAAAACCCTCAACTACTTTCTCACATCCACATATGACCTAAACCAAAAGTCAAACTCGGCCCCACTGATTCTTCCTATCCGGCGCCACCGAGTTTCAAATGTCATAGCCACTGCCACAAACCCTAGGCAAATCGTCTCACCGATAGAGATCTCGGTCTCACTGAGATGGGGTTGTAATATCTCTGTTTCCCTTCGTAACATTTCGGTCTCATCGAGATGAGCGATCGGTCCCACCGAGATTGCAATGTAAACTCTCTGTTTTCCCTTCGTAACGTTTCGGTCTCGCCGAAATGAGCGATCGGTCCCACCGAGTTTACCTGACCAACTCTCTGGTTAGCTTATTACCAAAATCGGTCTCACCGAGTTTGTGTAATCGGTCTCACCGAGATTACGTTATGCCCTAACCCTAATCATATCGGTCCTACTGAGTTGCATGTCGGTCCCACCGAAAACCCTAACGATCACTAGCGTTGCTGAATCGGTCCGACCGAGTTTAACCATTCGGCCCCACCGAGTTTGGGAAGTTATGTGTAACGGTTAGATTTTGTGTGGAGGCTATATATACCCCTCCACCACCTCTTCATTCGTGGAGAGAGCCATCAGAGCGAACCTACACTTCCAACTTACTTTTTTTGAGAGAGAACCACCTACACTTGTGTTGAGACCAAGATATTCCATTCCTACCATATGAATCTTGATATCTAGCCTTCCCCAAGTTGCTTTCCACTCAAATCTTCTTTCCACCAAATCCAAATCCTGTGAGAGAGAGTTGAGTGTTGGGGAGACTATCATTTGAAGCACAAGAGCAAGGAGTTCATCATCAACACACCATTTGTTACTTCTTGGAGAGTGGTGTCTCCTAGATTCGCTAGGTGTCACTTGGGAGCCTCCGATAAGATTGTGGAGTTGAACCAAGGAGTTTGTAAGGGCAAGGAGATCGCCTACTTCGTGAAGATCTACCGCTAGTGAGGCAAGTCCTTCGTGGGCGATGGCCATGGTGGGATAGACAAGGTTGCTTCTTCGTGGACCCTTCGTGGGTGGAGCCCTCCATGCACTCGCGCAACCGTTACCCTTCGTGGGTTGAAGTCTCCATCAACGTGGATGTACGATAGCACCACCTATCGGAACGACGACAAAAACATCTGTGTCTCCAATTGCGTTTGAATCCTCCAAACCCTTCCCTTTACATTCTTGCAAGTTGCATTCTTTACTTTCCGCTGCTCATATACTCTTTGCATGCTTGCTTGAATTGTATTAAGATTGCTTGACTTGTCCAAAGTTGCTAAAATCTGCCAAGAACTAAAATTGGGGAAAGGCTAGATTTTTATTTGGTCAAGTAGTCTAATCACCCCCCCCTTTAGACATACTTTCGATCCTACAACTGTGCCACTAGGTGAATTTCTTGATGAACAACTTGCTAGGGTTAGAGAGAATGAAATTATTGAAACTGATAATATCGATGAAAGTGATGATGAAGATTCTCCCCTAGATATGAATTGCGTGATGTACCTGAGGGTTATGTTATGGATGAAGAAACCTCTACAGACTTTTTTGCTTGCAAAGATAGATATGATCTTAAGAAACTGTTAGTTAAGCTAAAACAAAAGTTTTTGAATGCTAGAATGAAATATGACCCTGCTTTTGCTACTTCACCTATCTGTATTTCTGATAAGGATTATGATTTCCCTGTCGATCCTGAGTTAATTACTTTGGTTGAATCTGATCATTTTTATGTCTATGAATCTAAAACTGTTGTGGCACATCTTACTAAATTAAATGATATAGTCGTGGGATTGTCACGACAGATGTCCTAGTGTGAGGACTTAGTCATGGAGCCATCGCAACGTAGTTAGCTTAAAGGGGTTAAGGCGGGACAAAGGACGCAAGGAGTTTATACTGGTTCGGCCCCTTGCGGTGAAGGTAAAAGCCTAATCCAGTTGTGATGGATTGCTAGGGTTTCGATGACCAAGGAGCAAATCCGCTTTGCCTGGCTCTTGAGTTGTTGTTTTCTGTCCTTCAACCGCAGCCGGGTCGTCCCTTTATATACACAGGTTGACGCCCGGCGGTTTACAGAATCCCGGCCGGCTCATAAACGTGTCCGGCTCAGTTTCTATCCTTTCCTATCTTCAACACAAGTTACACACCTTATGGCGGTTTATGTCTACGGGCCCTAATCCGCCTTTGGGCCCTGGGCTTTTATATCTCTTATAGTAAAGCACCATACTCCTTGTCTTCATGGGCTTCAATATGGATAACTCCTTACAGGTATAACCCGGCCCCTCCTGGGCGGTTTATACTCAGTAGTTATATCCCCAACATTAGGCCCCAGATTGATTTGAACCTGTTCATGTCAATCTTCAACACTTCAGGGAAATTTCTTCTTCAGCACCTTCGAGTAAACCTTGTAATCCGCCATGACGTCATCTTCCAGGATTATAATAAACCATCATGATGTCACCTATTCATTAAAAAAGCATATATACCTTTCTTTTATTAATGAGCCTCCGAAAATCAAGGCGACAACTCTGTCACATATCCATTTTTTGGGCTCCTCGATTCCCGTGCCTGTCGCCTATCCCTTCGTCTTATAAATAGGGTCGAGGGTCCCTTCCTTTTCTCCCCTTTGCCTCTTCGTCTTTCTTCCACCTCACGTCGCCTCAGTACTCGAGCGCTGTCGCCGCCGTGGACCTTCGCCCCTGCCCCAACAATGGCCGCTGCATCAACCTAATTCGACCAGATTTTCGTCTGCACGCTTCCACATTCAACAGCCCTGGTGAGTCTTTCTTTGCTCTTTCCCATAGATCCCGTTTAGGGTTTCTGTGAGTTCATCGAAGCTTAGTGATGTTCCTTCCCTGTTCTTCTCCGTAGCGTAAATTGCGAGTTCAGGTCTAATATTTTCCTATGCAGTCGTAGTTATAGTTCCCTTTTTCATCATTAGAGCATCCTCTTCGTATAGAAAAATCTCATCTGGAGCTGATGAACTGCTCAAGCACCTGTATTTTAGGTCTGAATATATTTTGATTTGCTGACACGCTGCAGATCTAAAATTATCATATCAATCTGTGAAACCTATTTTTCCATCACTTAGTTATTTCACATATGTATCTTCCATACCAAAGTAGGCGGTTTAACTTTTAGAAAATAACATGCCATATACCATTAGTCCCCTTGTAAACCGCCAGTCGCTTTATCATTTATAATAGCATCAACCTTCGGTTTAACAATTTTGCATGCCTGAATACCTTTTGTCTCTTAACCTGCAACGCTTTATGTTTGTCAACCATGACTCTTAAACTGGCACAAACCTTCCTTCAGGTTGTCCAAAAAATGGCCAAGACTTTTTATGCTTGTAACTGGGTTCCATCCCGGGTTACGGAAGAAGATCTGAAAGGATGTATTATAACTGTCGCTTTACCAAAACAGAGTGAAATCCACTGGCGAGCCCCCGGTCAAGAAAATCCTCCTGAGCCCAAGGATGGCGAGATAGTTCTGTTTGTTGATCATCTGAACCGTGGTTTCAAACCTCCCAGAGCAAACTTTTTTCGTGATGTGCTTGCTAGCTTCCAGATCCACCCTCAAGATATTGGACCTAACTCTGTGTCCAATATTTGTAATTTTCAAGTGTTTTGCGAGGCTTATCTGCAAGAAGAACCGACCGTTGAACTGTTCAGGGACTTTTTCTATTTAAACCGCCGTACCAAATTTTTAGACGGGCCCAATACTGAACTTGGCTGCGTTTCAATTCAGAAAAGGAAAGACGTCAGCTTCCCTCACGCCAAGAATCATAGTCACCCTAAGGATTGGAACCAAACTTGGTTCTACTGCAAGGATACTTCCCCTGATGATGAGAATCCTCTGCCGGGTTATCGTGCTCACCGGCTCACCAAAACACATCCATTTACACAAAGGTTGACTGCAAAGGAACGGGCCAAATATGCACCATGACTCGCCAAGCTCAGAGCTTTTGTGGCTAATGGTTTGACAGGAATTGACTTTATACGCTGCTGGATATCTTGGGGTATTTTGCCTTTAAACCGTCGCCCCGGTTTAACTTGAAAGATCCTCAACGACACACTAACATTTAGTTAACTGACGCTGAAATTACTGAAGTTGTCAAAAAGATACTGGATGAATCGGTGGCTGCCTGCAGCAAAATAGGACTAAGTCCCTTCTGCGTTTCAAATAAACCACCAGCTGTAAGAATTGCTTAACTCCTATTTGAACCTGCCATTCTTAACCCTTCCATGTGACCTTTATCAATCTTTGGCAGGGTGATGATCCGTTCTGGAAGAAGAAACCTCAGGATAAACCGGCAAAGAAGCCTCGCCCCAAGACCAAGGTTACTAAAAAACCTGCCAAGAAGAAAACCACTGAACCCTCCGATTTAAACGTTCATGAAGAACTGGATAATCTAGGATCAGAGGTAGAACTTGATTCTCTTGGCTCTTTTTTCATACACCTCATTGAAAATGACTATTATCAGGCTGACGCCGAAGCCAGCCATGCTGATGATGTAGAGGTAATTATTCTTTCCTCCGGTTCAGATCATCTGCCAACACAGAAAACCCGTCAAGCAAACCGAAAAGTAAGATTTTATCACCCCCTAGATTACTTGGACCCAAACATTCTTTTGAAGAAGCAGCAACACGAAGCTCACCGCACAACCCGACATAGCGGCCATATCGTTACTTCAGCCGGTTTACCGAACACTCTAGTTCAGAAATGTCGATCAGAGGTATCATATATTTCTGATACTCCTTATCCCAAGGCGGGTTATTTCTGGCAACCTCTTAATCCGTCTGATTCAAACTATCAGGGAACACCTCATTCATCATCCGGCGAATCAACGGCCACACAACTCCCTCCTCTCAAGACTGTTCCTGGGTGAGCACTTTAAACTTAACCCTTTATGCCTTATACTTGTTTCTTATACTAACCTTTATGTCTGTTCCTTTAAGGGCCAAGGCCAGAGCCAGCAAAAAGGCCAAACTGAATACACCGACTGATGATAACCTGGCCTCTGAACCGGAGAAGACCCCTGAACCACTGGACCCAAATGCTGATGCTATCTTAGATGATTCGGTTCCTCAAGTTCAGGATACTTTTGTTGAACCGGTGGAGATAGATCCGATGAGTCAGGCTGCTGATCCACCAAGCCCAGCAAAAACGTCTGATAAACCGCCGAGCCCAGCCAAAACTGCTGATGGTAACACAGACGATATGATGATTACCGGCATTGGCCACACCACCCCTGGCAATCCTATCGCTTTATCAAAGCATAGTGCCAAAGAAGAACTTTCTGATATGGACAAGGGCAAGTGGAAAACAGATTTATCAAGCTATGCCCACCTCAACGCCCAAGATATTCATTCTGGGTTCTTAAACCGCCTATACACACGCCGCGACTATGAAGCCGGTTTAGTGGGCCTGATGAAGGAATGATATGAGGTAAATATTGTTAACTCTGCATAATTGTTTCTCTTGTGTCCAATTTCTAGTGTCAACTCCAATAGCCCCCAAGGGTCGGTTTATGATATCAATGTAAACCGAGACTTCGTATTATTTCAACTTTGCCTACGTAGCCCCCAAGGGTCGGTTTATCTTTCCAGGATGAACCGGGACTTTTAGAGTACAAATTTTGTAATTTTTGCTTGTGTAGCCCTCAGGGACCGGTTTATACCTTTAGGATGAATCGGTACGTTTCTGTCATTAATCTTCCAAAATTCTTGATAATCATCCTTATAATCCGATTGAGGAGGAAAAGATCCATAACCTTGACTTGAGCAAATATGCATTAGCCCCCAAGTGCCAAGTGTATAACTTGTTATGTCCTTGGGACTTAAGATGCCAGCTGATAAAAAGCAATATGCATTAGCCCCCAAGTGCCAAGTGTATAACTTGTTATGTGCTTGGGACTTCAAATATGCACTTCCAACTCATTAAATGTCTCCTGCAGGCTGATCTAAGGAAAAAGGAATCTCAAATCACCGACCTTCGGGAAAATATCAAGTCCCAGCAAGCAGAAACTTCCAAAGCTAAAGAGGAGCTGACTAGCGCCTTAACCGCCATGGAACAACTGGAGGAAAACTTTAAAAATGAACGGGCAGGATAGGACGCTGAAAAAGCAACTCTGCTAAAGCGGGCGGAGGACGCTGAAACAACTCTCAAATCGGTAGCAGAAGAACTGACTGGCTTGAAGCGGCAAATCAATGCCATGACCACTGCTGTGTTTTGTAAGTACCCTTATGAGAAGCTTCAACATGTATTATCCCATAAATTGCTGGTTTATCAATATGTTCAATAATGCAGGATCTCGCATTACCCATCTGGGCTCTGATATGCAGAAGAAGTTGAAGGCTGCCTATACTCTTATAGAGCAGTTATATATCGGCGCACAACTGATCATTTGTGCTGCCGCTCATAACAAACCGCCCCCAACTCTGATCAAGGAAACATTAGAAAAGCGATCAATGCTGCCTGCCCGGTTGGACGAGTTAAAAAGATCAGCTGCAAGGGCAGGTGCTCTGACTGCGCTAATCCGGGCTAAAGCCTGGATACCAGATCTTGACGCGGCTAATATAGGAAGCGGCTATCCGAGCATAAAGCAAGACGGGTCAGAGTTTGATAATGATGATCTTCGAGCTTTGACGAAGGAAATGCGCCCATTAGCGAGCAAATTGGCCGAAGAAACAGATCTTTCTCACCATCAGGCGGTTTATGATGCTGACAACAAACGACTTGCTGCGCCAACTCATGATGTGGAAAATCTTATCCCGCCAATCCTTAAGCATACCTATGCCCCTGATGTTGACCCATCCACCCTTATAAGCGATGAAGCTATATTCAAGGCCCTAACTGGAATCGACTGGACAACCATTGACTTCCAGCCGCTGGGTGGAGAGGAGGAGGATGAACCGGCGGAGGAGGATCCGCAGCCGTCAAGTCAGCCCGACGAAGAATCATGATCCGGAGGCCGGTTTAGCCTTCTACATACTACAATCCTTGATGAAAAGACAATTATCCTTTTGGGCATCAAAACGCCTTGTAATAGGCTAGTTTAAACACTTGGTCTGCTATGCCATCGTGCATATTCACTTTGCATGATACTGTTAATCCGCCATGATTTATTTTATGTCTTCTTATGATCCTTAGCAGCTTTATTTGACCTGTTTCTGCATATAACAAGTTGAAAGTGTCCTGGCGGTTTATCGCCGGACGGGTCATAATGCCCAACATATAATCCGGGTTTATAACCAGGCTGTATTGAAGGACAATCAAATATGAAATATATCATACCTGTGACATTGAATCACATCGTTGGCTCACCAACTTTCTGTAGTAAGGGTGATAACCCAAATCTTGAGTACTGATAACTCCTCCCTATTTTGCCGGTTTACAGTAAAGCCATACCGGGTTGTAATAAACACCGGATTATTCGTATATCATACTGGCGACTTGTAGTCGAAGCCAGACTGGGTCAATCAACACCGGTTTATATCTGATTGTATACTGACGACTTATAATCGATAGCGAAGCTGGGTCAATAGATACCAGCAATATTCTCAATTTGTTCGGCCTACTTATAGTCAACAGTCAGGCCGGGTCAATAAACACCGGTTTAGTATAAAACACCTCAAAAAAGAAATATCAAAAAGAAAGATTTCAGAAGAAAACATATAAAAAAGGCGAGGATTTTCATGGGCTGCCAGGCCACTGAGTTAAACCATTTTACAAAGCCTTATAAGATGGACCTCACATTAACCAATCGTCATTTTAACTATGACAAGTTCAGGGTCTTTATAAGATTGACTTGTCAAACGTTCGACGGGTCTTACCAGGATTACCTGGGCGGAGTGGCTTACTTAAAAAGGCAGGATAACCCGGGGTTTTAGGTGAATACACCTGGCTTCCAAGCCTGGCTTTTATAGCCTATTACAAGGTTATAGACTCTTTGTTCTTGTAGAAGCAAAGAGCCCCCTAGTAATATTTTGAGTTGTGCTCAATGGGTGCCTATGTTTGAGTTGTGCTTTGCAACAGACTCTCTTGGCTCCTTTTGACCTTGGGTGGCAAGCCCCCAAGTTTTTTTTCTGTGTGGCTTATGATCCGGATCAATGGGTAATTAGAACTCCGCTTTATAAATAGAAGCCCCCATGTAACCCAGAAACCTTTTAAGGAATAACAGCAGAGGCCCCGCTTTAGCAGGGATGCCGGTTTATTATATTGATCATCATAATATATACATTGTCAATAATATGTACATAAGAGGAGCCTATGGCTCAGGTGTAGTAAGGCCGAAGATGAGCTATATTCCACGGCCGGTGGGTCTCCTCCTCCGATTTATGTGAGTCTTTGTGCTCTCGAACATCGATAAGGTAGTATGACCCGTTGTGCAGATTCTTGCTGACCACAAAAGGTCCTTCCTAAGGCGGGGATAACTTGTGCATATCAGTCTGATCCTGGATGAGCCGGAGCACCAAATCCCCTTCTTGAAACGTTCTGGTTTTAACCCGATGACTGTGATAACGACGCAGATCTTGCTGGTAAATTGCCGAACGCGCCGCTGCAATATCACGCTCCTCATCTAACAGGTCAAGTGCTTCTTGGCGTGCCTTCTCATTGTCAGCTTCAACATAAGCCGCTGCACGGGGTGAGTCATGACGGATGTCACTAGGGAGAACTGCCTCTGCTCCATAAACCATGAAAAAAGGTGTATAACCCGTAGATCTGTTGGGCGTGGTATTGATGCTCCATAACACAGAAGGTAACTCCTCCACCCAACAACCCGGCTTCCACTGTAAAGGAACCATAAGCCGGGGCTTGATGCCTCTTAGGATCTCTTGATTGGCTCTCTCCGCTTGACCATTAGATTGAGGATGAGCCACGGATGACACGTCAAGCCAGATGTGCTCACGCTAACAAAATTCTTTCATAGCACCCTTGGACAGATTAGTGCCATTATCAGTTATGATGTTGTGTGGAAAACAAAACCGGAAAATCACCTTCTTGATGAATTGGACCGTTGTGGCTGCATCACACTTACTGACTGGCTCTACCTCCACCCACTTAGTGAACTTATCAACCACCACCAGAAGGTGGGTATTCTTATCCTTGGATCTCTCAAAGGGCCCAACCATATCCATCCCCCAAGTTTCAAACGGCCAAGTGACTGGAATCATCCTCAATTCTTGAGCCGGAACATGAGCACGGCGTGAAAACTTCTGACAACCATCACACCTTTTTACCAAGTCATCGACATCAGCATGAGTCGTCAGCCAATAGAAGTCGTGACGAAAAGCCTTAGCTACGAAGGATTCTGAACCGGCGTGGTGACCACAATCTCCTTCGTGGATCTCACGCAAAATCTCACAGCCTTCTTCAGGAGATACACAACGCTGAAATGCCCCTGTTACACTGCAATGATGCAATTCTCCATTGACAATGGTCATTGACTTGGTTCACCGGATTATCTGCCTGGCCAAAGTTTCATCCTCCGGTAACTCGCCCCGGTTCATATAAGCCAAATATGGGACCGTCCAATCTAGGATAACATGAAGAGCTGCCACTGACTGAGCCTCCGGATCAGGAACAGCCAAATCCTCCTCTGTAGGTAGCTTGACCGACGGGTTATGCAAAACATCTAGAAAAACATTGGGTGGAACCGGTTTACGTTGGGAACCCAAACGGCTTAAAGCGTTTGTCGCTTCGTTCTTTTGCCGGTCCACATGGTCAACCTGATAACCCTTGAAGTGACCAGCAACAATATCTACTTCTCGACGATACGCTGCCATGAGTGGGTCCTTGGAATCCCATGTACCCGACACTTGTTGAGCCACCAAGTCCGAGTCACCGAAACACTTAACCCAACTTAAATTCATCTCCTTAGCCATTCGAAGACCATGGAGTAAGGCCTCATATTCAGCTGCATTGTTAGTGCAAGGGAACATTAAACGGAGAACATAACAAAACTTATCACCTCATGGGGAAGTTAACATGACTCCAGCCCCCGAGCCTTCCAATTGCATGGATCCATCGAAATGAATAGTCCAATAAGTATGATCCGGCTTTTCTTCCGGCGCTTGCAACTCTGTCCAGTCATTGATGAAATCCGTGAGGTCCAAGCTCAATAGCCCACTTGGCAACTCGGCCAGTTGCTTCCCTGTTTTGGATTATATCTCCCAAAGGGGAAGAACTGGCCACAGTGATGGGATGAGCCTGAAAATACTGCTTAAGCTTCCGGCTTGCCATGAAAACTACATACACCAGTTTCTGCCAATGTGGGTACCTCTGTTTTGACTCAATAAGCACCTCACTTATATAATAAACCGGTCATTGAACCAGATACTCCTTCCCAGCTTCCTTGCGCTCCACCACAATGGCCACACTAACAGCCCGGGCATTAGCAGCCACATATAACAACAGCGGCTCTTTATCAACCGGAGCAGCAAGGATAGGTGGCTCAGCTAACCGCTTTTTCAAGTCCTCAAACGCCGCATTAGTAGCATCACTCCAGACAAAATTATCTGTCTTTTTCATCATCTTATATAGAGGGATAGCCTTCTCTCCTAATCGGCTGATAAACCGGCTCAATGTTGCAATACGACCCGCCAGACGTTAAACATCGTTAATACACGCCGTTTAGCCAGAGACGTAATAGCTTTGATCTTTTCTGGATTAGCTTCAATGGCCCTGTTAGACACTAGAAAACCCAAGAGCTTGCCTGCCGGAACACCAAAAACACACTTGGCCGGATTAAGCATCATCTTATAGACCCGGAGATTATCAAAAGTTTCCTTCAAGTCAGCTATCAACGTCTGCTCCTTTCTGGACTTCACCACAATATCATCCACAGAAGCATGAGCATTGCGCCCAATCTGATTATGAAGACAATTCTGCACGCAGCGCTGATAAGTCGCCTGGGTGCTCTTGAGCCCAAAAGGCATAGATACATAGCAGAAGGCTCCAAAGGGGGTTATAAAAGCTGTCTTCTCCTGGTCCTTAACTGCCATTTTGATCTGATGATAACCAGAATAAGCATCCAAAAATCTCAAACGCTCACAACCCGCCATAGCATCAATGATTTGATCAATACGAGGGAGAGCGAAGGGATCAGCTAGACAAGCCTTGGTCAAATCTGCGTAGTCCACACACATCCGCCAAGTGCCGTTCTTCTTAAGCACTAGCACCAGGTTAGCTAACCACTCAGGGTGAAAAACCTCCACAATAAACCCTGCTGCCAAGAGCCGGGCTACCTCCTCACGAGTAGCTTTACGCCTTTCTTCATTGAAGCGGCGGAGAAACTGCCTGGCCGGTTTAAACTTAGGATCAATATTAAGAGTGTGCTCAGCGTGTTCCCTCGGTACACCTGGCATGTCAGAAGGTTTCCATGCAAAGATATCCCGGATCTCACGGATGAACTCGATGAGCGCACTTTCCTACTTAGGATCCAGATTAGCAGTGATGCTAAACTGCTCGGATGAATTGCCAGGAACAAAATCAACTAACTTGGTTTCCTCGGCCGATTTAAACTTCAATGCCGGATCATGCTCTGTGGTTGGTTTTTTCAAAGTCATATCCGCCGGATCAATATTGTCCTTATAAAATTTCAACTCCTCTGTTGCACAAACCGACTCGGCATAGGCCGCATCACCCTCTTCACATTCCAAAGTGATCTTACGGCTCCCATGTACCGTGATGGTCCCCTTATGACCCGGCATCTTGAGCTGCAGATACACATAACAGGGCCTTGCCATGAACTTAGCATAAGCCGGTCGTCCAAACAAGGCATGATAAGGGCTCTTGATTTTCACTACTTCAAAAGTCAATGTCTCTGATCTTGAGTCATGATCATCTCCAAAAGCAACCTCTAGAGCTATCTTACCAACTAGGTATGCCGATTTACTAGGCACCACACCATGGAAAACAGTGTTCGACGGTTTAAGATTTTTATCTGTCAACCCCATGCGACGGAAGATTTCATAATAAAGGATATTGATACTGCTCCCTCCATCCATGAGCACCTTGGTGAACTTATACCCCCCAACCTGAGGTGCCACCACCAATGCCAGGTGACCCGGATTATCAACCCGTGGTGGATGACCCTCTCGACTCCACAAAATGGGTTGTTCTGACCAGCGCAGATAACGGGGCACTGCCGGTTCAACGGAGTTTACTGCCCTTTTATGAAGCTTCTGATCACGCTTGCATAACCTAGTGGTGAAGACATGATACTGCCCACTATTCAACTACTTCGGATTGCTCTGGTAACCCGATTGCTGCTGCTGCTGACTCCCCTGATGATTATATCCACCCTGGTTGCCCTGACCGCCTTGATTGCCATGTCCGCTTTGGTTGCCTTGAAATCCCGAACCAAAACTTCCTCCACCATAACCCGGCCCATGAGAATTGCCTCCTGAACTGCCGTGCGGCCCATGATCGTATTGGAAAAGATCCGAGTTTTTGAACTCCCGCATAATAAAGCAATCCTTCCAAAGGTGTGTGGCCGGTCTCTCTCGCGTCCCGTGCCTTGGACAAGGCTGGTTTAACAAGCGCTCAAGATTGACACTTGATCCTCCACTCCGCGGGGGCGGTTTACCCTTACGACGCTGATTATTATTCTGCGTGTTGGTGTTAGCCACAAAATCCAAACTGTTATCTACTTTGCGCTTACCGTTGTTTCCATGATCCGTCGGGTTATGCTGCTGCCCCTTGTTACTGCCACTCTTCTTTCCCTTCCCCGGCTTTTCATCATCAGACTCGGGGTCCTTGGTACTATCAGAGTCGGCATACTTAACCAGAGCTGCCATAAGCATTCCCATGTCATTGCAGTGACGCTTGAGCCGTCCCAATTTCAGCTTCAAAGGCGTGAACCAGCAATTGCCCTCCAACGTTAAGACTGTTGTATCGCCATTAATGTGGTCCGATGAATGCAAGATTTCCGAAACCCGGTGCACCCAATGGGTTGTCGATTCACCTTCTTCTTGGACACAGGCGGCTAAGTCCACAATTGACATGGCTGCTTGCACGTGTCCTTGAAATTCTGGATAAACCGGGCCTTTAACGCAGCCCATGACCCAATGGAGTTAGCTGGCAAACTTTTCAACCAAGTGCGAGTTGTTCCTTCCAACATCATGGTGAAGTATTTAGCACAGGCCACATCATCCACATCTAGCATCTCCATTGCCATCTCATAGCTTTCGATCCATGACTCGGGGGGTAAATCGGCAGTATAATTGGGCACTTTGCGGGGACCTTTGAAATCCTTGGGCAGCCGTACATTACGTAGAGCCGGGGCGAGACATGGCACCCCCAAAGAGCTGGAGGTAACTCCTGGCTCCACCGAAGTTGTTGGACGAACCGGAGTAAGCTGACAGGCCGCGTACTGCGCCGCTAACTCGACTTCTCGACGCGCTCTGCCCTAATCCACCAAATCCTGAGCATTAGTAACACCACCTGCCGGATTATGCCCTCGAGGCGGGTTACGGTCCCGCGCACTACTTGACATGGCTGGTTCATCAAGGTGCCTGCTGTAACTCCGGCTTGGGCGGGGGGTGAAATGAATCCTCTCGCGGTTGTATGAATGATGAGGACATCAATACCATTGTTACACCCACAGCCCCTACTGTTACATATACTGGACCAATTACTAGAGCTCGCACACGCCAATTAAATTACCAGGTACTTTCGTTTCTTGGTAATGATTCTAATGTTCATGAGATTATGATGCTGCCTAAATTGGATACATTTGTTTTGCTTTCAAATGAAGGGCCTAGCTTGGAGAAGGATGAACATTGGAGCAAGAACACGCATGGAGTTGATGGCATGCGCAAGGGGATCAAGAACGGAGTTACAAGTGATGATTTCAGGACTTTGAAGCCGCCATAAGGAGTGCATGAAGCCATGGACGAAATATACAAGATGCCACTTCATAATATTCGTCCATAGGCTATTCTAGGTGCTGCGTCACCTTATTAATGGGCCAGGCCCATGTAATTTCGAAATACTTAAGTATAGGCTATTTTTATAGTCCGTATGTGTGGGGAAACAAGAGTTAGGGTTGGTTTCGGACCCCACCCTCAAGGGCCACGAAATTCCCCTCTCTTCCTCCATATATACAGCCCTTAGGGCGTCGTTTAGACTTTGGGTTTTGTTTAGATTAAAAGTTCGCCATAGCTGCAACTTCGCGTACTTCGTTTGTGTCCAACGACCAGACCAAGACGTCACAGAACCCCACCTTGATCAATAAAGCTTTCATCTTATATTCGCAATATCCAGATTGCAATCTCAGTTTCTTGCTTGTTCTTCGTTTGCTCGCAGGAAACAGGCCCTCGTGGTCAGGTTGATCGTGCTCCGGCGTGGTCAATAACCCCTCGGAAGTTGGTTTAGCGATTGCTAAGGCGCGACGTCTCGCACGTTCGTAGTCGGATCGTCAAGGTCGACTCCCACAGAAAACGATAGCCACCATCTCATCGAAACATCGGGACACCTTTGCCTCTATCAATGAATACGCCTGCTGCTGAGTCAAAGCTATCTGAAGGAGCTCCCTAGCCCGTCGCGTCTCAACCACTACGGGGGACTCACCTTCGAATGGGAGGGCTGCCAATCGTGAAGCAGCGGCGACTATGTTATCCAGGGGTTGGAGTAATGACCCGAAGGCATTGACACGTGCTGCGGCGGGATATTCGGACGAGGCGGGTCCATTGTGCGCGGTTGAACCGGCGCCCCTGTTCCAGGTGCTTCTACCCTATTTACCACTGGCTGGTTACTGGTTCCTGCTCCTGGCGTGTTAAAGAGATTCCTTGGCTCATAAACCGGAGGCAGGTGGGACTGGTACCTTCTCCTCATTACATCATTTGATGCGTTCTAATCCAACATAAGCCGATAAGCCTGTGCATCCAACTCGGCCCGCTCCGCAGCCATTCTGGTGTTCTCGGCTGCCAGGTCTGCCTTGGCTTGAGCTATCTAATCCTTTACCTTCGCGACTTCCGCGTTATGCTGATCCTGATTCGCCAGGTTAACTTCAGCCGCCAGCAGTGTTGCCAAAGTGTCGAATAAATCGGACAAAACCTGAGCTGGCGGTTGCGCAGGGCCTCCTGCCCCAGCTGTTGTCGTTGCTGCTGAACCCGAGATCATTGCTGCTGCGATTGGAGAATGCTGCGCTGACTGCGTACCGGTCATGAAGATCGCAACTCGGCTCGGCGGATCAAAGGGGTCCGGAATACTGTCGCCATCGGAACAGCCCCTAAACCGGCCATCTTGCAGTTGGTACAATGACTCGGTCTCTCCGGTAGATGACTCGTCATCAGAGTAAACGACAGTTTCACCACCAGATACCGATCTATCCTCAGATTCCACTCCGTGGGTGACTCCCACGAAGGCACGCTTCGTGGCAGGCTGAACCCGGGCGGATCTCGCATGCTGAGCTGTTTCGACAATGTCGGTGCAGATGTCCGGCTCAGGGCCCGGTTCGCCGATCTTGCCAATGAAGACGTGAATACCGCCGAAGGGGACCCGATATCCATACTAAATTGAACCGGCCTCGGGGCCCCAGCCTGCATCGTTGATGTAGAGCTTGCCGCGACGACTCTTGGTCATCTGACCCACAACGTATCCCTTGAGCCCTTCAAAACTGCCCCCTAAGAACTTGAAACCATCATGCGATAGCCCCACGGTGGGCGCCAACTGTCGTGGGATTGTCACGGCAGATGTCCTAGTGTGAGGACTAGTCGTGGAGCCATCGCAACATAGTTAGCTTAAAGGGGTTAAAGTGGGACAAAGGACGCAAGGAGTTTATACTCGTTCGGCCCCTTGCGGTGAAGGTAAAAGCCTAATCCAGTTGTGATGGGATTGCTAAGGTTTCGATGACCAGGGAGCAAATCCGCTTTGCCTAGATCTCGAGTTGTTATTTTCTGTCCTTGAACCGCCGTCGGGTCGTCCCTTTATATACACAGGTTGACTCCCGGTGGTTTACAGAATCCCGAGCGGCTCATAAACGTGTCCGGCTCGGTTTCTATCCTTTCCTATCTTACAACACAAGTTACACACCTTATGGCGGTTTATGTCTACGGGCCCTAATCCGCCTTTGGGCCCTGGGCTTTTAGATCTCTTATAGTAAAGCGCCATACTCCTTGTCTTCATGGGCTTCAATATGGATAACTCATTACAGGTATAAACCGGCCCCTCCTGGGCGGTTTATACTCAGTAGTTATATCCCCAACAACCTTGCTTTTGCTACTTCACCTATCTGTATTTCTGATAAGGATTATGATTTCTCTGTTGATCCTGAGTTAATTACTTTGGTTGAATCTGATCCTTTTTATGGCTATGAATCTAAAACTGTTGTGGCACATCTTACTAAATTAAATGATATAGCCACCATGTTCACTAATGAGGAGAAAATTTGTTACTACTATATCCTTAAGTTATTTCCGTTCTCATTAATGGGTGATGCTAAAATATGGTTTAATTCTCTTGATCCTAGTTGTGTGTGCAGTCCCCAGGATATGATTTATTACTTCTCTGCTAAATATTTCCCCGCTCATAAGAAACAAGCGGCCTTAAGGGAAATATATAATTTTGTGCAAATTGAAGAAGAGAGTCTCCCACAAGCTTGGGGGAGGCTTCTCCAATTTCTTAATGCTTTGCCTGATCATCCTCTCAAGAAAAATGAAATACTTGATATCTTTTATAATGGACTAACCGATGCTTCCAGAGACCACCTGGATAGTTGTGCTGGTTGTGTTTTCAGGGAAAGAACTATTGATCAAGCTAAATTGCTACTAAATAATATATTGAATAATGATAATGATTGGACACTCCCTGAACCAACTCCTAATCCAACTCCGAAGAAAAGGGGTATAATATTTCTCAGTCCTGAAGGTATGCAAGAGGCAAAGAAATCTATGAAAGAAAAGGGTATTAAAGCTGAAGATGTTAAGAATTTACCACCTATTGAAGAGATACATGGTCTTGATAACCCGACACGGGTAGTAAAGGTAAATTCTCTCTATAGATTTGATGAAGGTGATATTCCTTGTTATAAGTCTGCTAGCCAATGCTTAGATGGGTTTGATAATTTTATTGTTAAACAAGAAAACATCAATGCTTATGTTAGTAGACAATTGAAACGTAATTCTTATATGATTGAACACTTGAGTGATTATATGTCTAGAGTTAAAGGTGAGCTTAAACGTATTAGTAAACATGCTTCTATGGTTACCACTCAAGTAGAACAAGTGCTTAAAGCTCAAGATGATTTGCTCAATGAATTAATTAATAAGAAAAATGATAATGTTGTTAAAGTTGTGACTAGAGGGGATAGAATGACTCAAGAACCTTTGTATCCTTAGGGCCACCCTAAGAGAATTGAGCAAGATTCTCAGAGAACTAATGTTGATGCACCTAGTCCTTCTAAGGAGAAGAAAAATAAAAATGATAGGACTTTGCATGCTTCTAGTGAACTTGTTGTTGACACACCTAAGAATCCCAATGATATTTCTATTTCTGATGCTGAAACACAATCTGGTAATGAACATGAACCTAGTGATAATGTTAATGATGATGTTCATGTTGATGCTCAGCCTAGCAATAACAATGATGTAGAGATTGAACCTGTTGTTGATCTTGATAACCCACAATCAAAGAATCAACGTTATGATAAGAGAGACTTCATTGCTAGGAAGCACGGTAAACAAAGAGAACCATGGGTTCAGAAACCCATGTTGTTTCCTCCTAAACCATCCAAGAAAAAGGATGATGAGGATTTTGAGCGCTTTGCTGAAATGATTAGACCTATCTTTTTGCGTATGCGTTTGACTGATATGCTTAAAATGAATCCTTATGCTAAGTATATGAAAGATATTGTCACAAATAAAAGAACGATACCAGAAGCTGAAATTTCCACCATGCTTGCTAATTATACTTTTAAGGGTGGAATACCAAAGAAACTAGGAGATCCCG
The DNA here is from genome assembly GCF_003073215.2 of Triticum urartu. Taxonomy (NCBI): domain Eukaryota; kingdom Viridiplantae; phylum Streptophyta; class Magnoliopsida; order Poales; family Poaceae; genus Triticum; species Triticum urartu. The sequence goes on from NC_053028.1 coordinate 383,589,714, forward strand.
GAGTACCAACTATACCATGCTCCATTAAGAGAAACTATGTTAAAACTGATTTATGTGATCTTGGAGCCGGTGTTAGTGGTATGCCTCTTTCTTTATATCGTAGACTTGATTTGAATAAGCTGACACCTACTAAAATATCTTGGCAAATGGCCGATAAATCAACTGTTATACATGTCAGTATTTGTGAGGATGTGCATGTTGTGGTTGCAAACGTTACTATTTTAATGGACTTTGTTATTCTTGATATTCCCGAGGACGATAGTATGTCTATTATTCTTGGTAGACCCTTTTTGAATACTGCGGGGGCTGTTATTGATTGCAACAAAGGCAATGTCACTTTTCATGTTAATGGTAATGAGCATATGGTACACTTTCCGAGGAAACAACCTCAAGTCCACAGTATCAATTCTATTGGAAAAACTTCAATGATTACTATTGGAGGTTTTGAATTTCCTCTTCCTACTATCAAGAAGAAATATGATATTCTTATTGTTGGTGACGTGCATATCCCCGTTGAGGTAACTTAGTGTTATTTAAAAATTCTCAGGTTTCATGCGATTCGGAAAGAGTTTGTTAACAAGACTTGATCAACCTTGTTAATGGATTCCTTTTGATGAGCATGAGATGATGAAGTTAGAAAGCACAACTCTCTATACCCTCCTTTTACTTTCTGTTATTTAGATTAAATAAAGAAAAAATAGTATTTTCTGTCTGTTTTCTGAATTATCCTTGCAATAAAAAATACCCCGAAAATAAAAGTTCTCCAAATGCCCTGAAAAAGAAATATGATTTTTGTAGAATATTTAAGAATTATTGGCACTGAGAACACACCAGGGGTCACACCACCTGGCCAGGAGGGTCCAGGGCACGCCCCCTGCCTCGTGGACCCCACGTGGGCCCCCTCCACTTATTCCGGCACCCACACACTTCGTCTTCCTCCAGAAAAAATCATCCCATGGCTCAAACCCGAGTTCTAGCTCATGTTGCTGCCATTTTTGATCTCCTAGCTCAAAGCTCCATTCACAAAACTGCTTTGGGGATTGTTCTTTGGTATGTGACCCCTCCAATGGTCCAATTAGTTTTTGTTCTAGTGCTTTGTTTGTTGCAAATTTTTGCTGCTTAGGTGACCCTGTTCTTGAGCTTGCATGTCAAATTTATGTGGTCAAAAGTAGTTTTAATGCATGATATGGCTTCTAGGCACTTGTAGGAGTAGTTGCTATCAATCTTGATTAAGTTTGGTTCACTTCTATTTTGAGTCACTAAAAATTTCAGAAATTTTTCAGAGAAAGAAAATGATGAAGAGATTGTTGAGGGGCTCTTCGAGCCGAATCTCGAAGGATAAGCAAAGTGAAGAGAATAAGAAGCCCAAATATAATCTCCCTCGCACTGCGGAGGTTCGACCGTGCGAATGGCCTTGTGATGAGTTCTTGAGAGCTGCCAGGATTTACGAGGACTTCTATGAAGGAAATATGCCCTAGAGGCAATAATAAAGTTATTATTTATTTCCTTATATCATGATAAATGTTTATTATTCATGCTAGAATTGTATTAACCGGAAACATAATACATGTGTGAATACATAGACAAACATAGTGTCACTAGTATGCCTCTACTTGACTAGCTCGTTGATCAAAGATGGTTATGTTTCCTAACCATAGACATGAGTTGTCATTTGATTAACGGGATCACATCATTAGGAGAATGATGTGATTGACTTGACCCATTCCGTTAGCATAGCACTTGATCGTTTAGTTTGTTGCTATTGCTTTCTTCATGACTTATACATGTTCCTATGACTATGAGATTATGCAACTCCCGTTTACCGGAGGAACACTTTGTGTGCTACCAAACGTCACAACGTAACTGGGTGATTATAAAGGTGCTCTATAGGTGTCTCCGAAGGTACATGTTGGGTTGGCGTATTTCGAGATTAGGATTTGTCACTCCGATTGTCGGAGAGGTGTCTCTGGGCCCACTCAGTAATGCACATCACTATAAGCCTTGCAAGCATTGCAACTAATGAGTTAGTTGTGGGATGATGTGTTACAGAACGAGTAAAGAGACTTGCCGGTAATGAGATTGAACTAGGTATTGAGATACCGGCGATCGAATCTCGGGCAAGTAACATACCGATGACAAAGGGAACAACGTATGCTGTTATGCGGTTTGACCGATAAAGATCTTCGTAGAATGTGTGGGAGCCAATATGAGCATCCAGGTTCCGCTATTGGTTATTGACCGGAGACGTGTCTCGGTCATGTCTACACAGTTCTCGAACCCGTAGGGTCCGCACGCTTAAAGTTCGTTGATGATCGTAATAAGAGTTTTTGTGTTTTGATGTACCGAAGGTTGTTCGGAGTCCCGGATGAGATCGGGGACATGACGAGGAGTCTCAAAATGGTCAAGACGTAAAGATTGATATATTGGATGACTATGTTTGGACATCGGAAGGGTTCCGAGTGGTTCAGGCATTTTTCCGGAGTACCGGGAGGTTACCAGAACCCCCCGGGAGAAGTTATGGGCCTTATGGGCCATAAGAAGGAAGCACACCAGCCCACAAGGGGCTGGTGCGCCCCCTTTGGGCAGGATGCCGAATTGGAGAAGGGTTGGGGGGTGCGGCCCCCCCTTTCCTTCTCTCCTACTCCTCCTTTCCTTCCTCTCCTACTCCAACTAGGGAAGGGAGGAATCCTACTCCCGGTGGGAGTAGGACTCCTCCAGGGCGCGCCATAGGGGCCGGCCCTCTCCCCCTCCTCCACTCCTTTATATACGGGGGTGGGGGGCACCCCATAGACACACAAGTTGATCTTCGTAATCGTTCCTTAGCCGTGTGCGGTGCCCCCTTCCACCATATTCCACCTCGGTCATATCGTAGCGGAGCTTAGGCGAAGCCCTGCGTCGGTAGAACATCATCACCGTCATCATGCCATCGTGCTGACGAAACTCTCCCTCAATGTTTTGCTGGATTGGAGCTCGAGGGACGTCACCGAGTTGAACGTGAGCAGAACTCGGAGGTGCCGTACATTCGGTACTTGGATCGGTCAGATCGGGAAGACGTACGACTACTTCCTCTATGTTGTGTCAACGCTTTCATTGCCGGTCTACGAGGGTACATAGACTACACTCTCCCCTCTCGTTGCTATGCATCACCATGATCTTGTGTGTGCGTAGGAAAATTTTTGAAATTACTACGTTACCCAACAGTGGCATCCGAGCCTAGATGTTATGCGTTGATGTAATATGCACGAGTACAACACAAGTTAGTTGTGGGCGATATAAGTCATACTGCTTACCAGCATGTCACACTTTGGTTCGGCGGTATTGTTGGATGAAGCGGCCCGGACCGACATTACACGTATGCTTACGCGAGACTGGTTTTACTGCCGTGCTATGCACACAGGTGACTAGCAGGTGCCAGTTTCTCCAACTTTAGTTGAACCGAGTGTGGCTACGCCCGGTCCTTGAGAAGGTTAAAACAGCACTAACTTGACAAACTATCATTGTGGTTTTGATGCATAGGTAAGAACGGTTCTTGCTCAGCCCGTAGCAGCCACGTAAAACTTGCAACAACAAAGTAGAGGACGTCTAACTTGTTTTTGCAGGGCATGTTGTGATGTGATATGGTCAAGACATGATGAGATATAAGTTGTTGTATAAGATGATCATGTTTTGTTGAAGTTATCGGCAACTGGCAGAAGCCTTATGGTTGTCTCTTTATTGCATAAGATGCAAGCGCCAAATAATTGCTTTACTTTATCGCTATGCGATAGCAATAGTTGCAAGAGCAGTAGTTGGCGAGACGACCATGTGACGACACATTGATATAGATCAAGATGATGGAGATCATGGTGTCATGCCGGTGACAATGGAAATCATGACGATACTTTGGAGATGGAGATCAAAGGCACAAGATGATGATGGCCATATCATGTCACATATTTTGATTGCATGTGATGTTTATCTTTTATACATCTTATTTTGCTTAGTTTGACGGTAGCTTTATAAGATGATCTCTCACTAATTATCAAGGTACAAGTGTTCTCCCTGAGTATGCACCGTTGCGAAAGTTCTTCGTGCTGAGACGCCACGTGATGATTGGGTGTGATAGGCTCTACGTTCAAATACAACGGGTGCAAAACAGTTGCACACGTGGAATACTCAGGTTAAACTTGACGAGCCTAGCATATAACAGATATGGCCTCGGAACACGGAGACCGAAAGGTCGAGCGTGAATCATATAGTAGATATGATCAACATAGTGATGTTCACCATTGAAACTACTCCATCTCACGTGATGATCGGACATGGTTTAGTTGATATGGATCACGTGATCACTTAGAAGATTAGAGGGATGTCTGTCAAAGTGGGAGTTCTTAAGTAATATGATTAATTGAACTTTAATTTATCATGAACTTAGTCCTGGTAGTATTAGCATATCTATGTTGTAGATCAATAGCTCGCGATGTTGCTCCCAGTTTATTGTCTTCCTAGAGAAAAATTATGTTGAAAAATGTTAGTAGCAATGATGCGGATTGGATCCGTAATCTGAGGATTATCCTCATTGCTGCACAGAAGAATTATGTCCTTGATGCACCGCTAGGTGACAGACCTATTGCAGGAGTAGAGGCAGACGTTATGAACGTTTGGGTAGCTCAATATGATGACTACTTGATAGTTTAGTGCACCATGCTTAACGGCTTAGAATCGGGACTTCAAAGATGTTTTGAATGTCATGGACCATATGAGATGTTCCAGGAGTTGAAGTTAATATTTCAAGCAAATACCCGAGTTGAGAGATATGAAGTCTCCAACAAAGTTCTATAGCTAAAAAGATGGAGGAGAATAGCTCAAGCAGTGAGCATGTACTCAGATTGTCTGGGTATTACAATAGATTTTCTGGGAGTTAATCTTCCAAATAAGATAGTGATTGATAGAATTCTCTAGTCACCATCACCAAGTTAGTAGAACTTCGTGATGAACTATGATATGCAAGGGATAACGGAAACGATTCCCAAGCTCTTCGTAATGCTGAAATCAGCGAAGGTAGAAATCAAGAAAAATATCAAATGTTGATGGTAGACAAGACCAGTAGTTTCAAGAAAAGGGCAAAGGGAAGAAGGGGAACTTCAAGAAGAACGGCAAGCAAGTTGCTGCTCAAGTGAAGAAGCCCAAGTCTGGTCCTAAGCCTGAGACTAAGTGCTTCTACTGCAAAGGGACTGGTCACTGGAAGCGGAACTGCCCCAAGTATTTGGCGGATAAGAAGGATGGCAAAGTGAACAAAGGTATATTTGATATACAGATTATTGATGTGTATTTTACTAGTGTTCATAGCAACCCCTCGGTATTTGATACTGGTTCAGTTGCTAAGAATAGTAACTCGAAACGGGAGTTGCAGAATGAACAGAGACTAGTTAAGGGTGAAGTGACGATGTGTGTTGGAAGTGGTTCCAAGATTGATATGATCATCATCGCACACTCCCTATACTTTCGGGATTAGTGTTGAACCTAAATAAGTGTTATTTGGTGTTTGCGTTGAGCATGAATATGATTTGATCGTGTTTATTGCAATACGGTTATTCATTTAAGTAAGAGAATAAATTGTTGTTCTGTTTACATGAATAAAACCTTATATGGTTACACACCCAATGAAAATGGTTTGTTGGATCTCGATCGTAGTGATACACATATTCATAATATTGAAACCAAAAGATGCAAAGTTAATAATGATAGTGCAACTTATTTGTGGCACTGCCATTTAGGTCATATTGGTGTAAAGCGCATGAAGAAAATCCATGCTGATGGGCTTTTGGAATCACTTGATTATGAATCAGTTGATGCTTGCGAACCATGCCTCATGGGCAAGATGACTAAGACTCCGTTCTCCGGAACAATGGGTGAGCAACAGATTTGTTGGAAATCATACATACTGATGTATGTGGTCCGATGAATATTGAGGATCGCGGCAGGTATCATTATTTTCTGATCTTCACAGATGATTTGAGCAGATATGAGTATATCTACTTGATGAAACACAAGTCTGAAACATTTGAAAAGTTCAAAGAATTTCAGAGTGAAGTGGAGAATCATCGTAACAAAAATAAAAGTTTCTACGATATGATCGCAGAAGTAAAATATTTGAGTTACGAGTTTGGCCTTCAGTTAAAAACAATGTGAAATAGTTTCACTACTCACGCCACCTGGAACACCACAGTGTAATGGTGTGTCCGAACGTCATAACCGTACTTTATTAGATATGGTGCGATCTATGATGTCTCTTACCGATCTACCACTATCGTTTTGGGGTTATACATTAGAGACAGCTGCATTCACGTTAAATACGGCACCATCTAAATCCGTTGAGACGACACCGTATGAACTATGGTTTGGCAAGAAACCTAAGTTGTCGTTTCTTAAAGTTTGAGGTTGCAATGCTTATGTGAAAAAGTTTCAACCTGATAAGCTCAAACCCAAATCGGAGAAGTGCGTCTTCATAGGATACCCAAAAGAAAATGTTGGGTACAGCTTCTATCACAGATCCGAAGGCAAGATATTCGTTGCTTTGAATGGATCCTTTCTAGAGAAGGAGTTTCTCTCGAAAGAAGTGAGTGGGAGGAAAGTATAACTTGATGAGGTAACTGTACCTGCTCCCTTATTGGAAAGTAGTTCATCACATAAATCTATTCCTGTCACTACTACACCAATTAGTGAGGAAGCTAATGATGATGATCATGTAACTTCAGATCAAGTTACTACCGAACCTCGTAGGTAAACCAGAGTGAGATCCGCACCAGAGTGGTACGGTAATCCTATTCTGGAGGTCATGTTACTTGACCATGACGAGCCTACGAACTATGAGGAAGCGATGATGAGCCCAGATTCTGCAAAATGGCTTGAGGCCATGAAATCTGAGATGAGATCCATGTATGAGAACAAAGTATGGACTTTGATTGACTTGCCCAAAGATCGGCGAGCCATTGAGATTAAATGGATCTTCAAGAGGAAGACGGGCGCTGATAGTAGTGTTACTATCTACAAAGCTAGAATTGTCGCAAAAGGTTTTCGACAAGTTCAAGGTGTTGACTACGATGAGAGTTTCTCACTCGTATCTATGCTTAAGTCTGTCTAAATCATGTTAGCAATTGCCACATTTTATGAAATCTGGCAAATGGATAAACAAAACTGCATTCCTTAATGGATTTATTAAAGAAGAGTTGTATATGATGCAACCAGAAGGTTTTTTCAATCCTAAAGGTGCTAACAAAATATGCAAGCTCCAGCGATCCATCTATGGACTGGTGCAAGCATCTCGGAGTTGGAATACACGCTTTGTTAAGCTGATCGAAGCATATAGTTTTATACAGACTTGCGGTGAAGCCTGTATTTACAAGAAAGTGAGTGGGAGCACTACATCATTTCTGATAAGTATATGTCAATGACATATTGTTGATTGGAGATAATGTAGAATTATTCTGCAAAGCATAAAGGAGTGTTTGAAAGGAGTTTTTCAAAGAAAGACCTTGGTGAAGCTGCTTACATATTGAGCATCAAGATCTATAGAGATAGTTCAAGACGCTTGATAAGTTTTTCAATGAGTACATACCTTGACAAGATTTTGAAGTAGTTCAAAATGGAACAGTCAAAGAAAGAGTTCTTGCCTGTGTTACAAGGTGTGAAATTGAGTAAGACTCAAAGCCCGACCACGGCAGAAGATAGAGAGAGAATGAAACTCATTCCCTATGCCTTGGCCATAGATTCTATAAAGTATGCCATGTTGTGTACCAAACCTATTGTATACCCTGCCCTGAGTTTGGCAAGGGAGTACAATAGTGATCTAGGAGTAGATCACTGGACATTGGTCAAAATTATCCTTAGTGGAATAAGGATATGTTTCTCGATTATGGAGGTGACAAAAGGTTCGTCGTAAAGGGTTACGTCGATGCAAGTTTTGACACTGATCCAGATGACTCAAAATCTCAATCTGGATACATATTTAAAGTGGGAGCAATTAGCTAGAGTAGCTCCATGCAGAGCATTGTTGACATAGAAATTTGCAAAATACTTACGGATCTGAATGTGGCAGACCCGTTGACTAAACTTCTCTCACAAGCAAAACATGATCACACCTTAGTACTCTTTGGGTGTTAATCACATAGCGATGTGAACTAGATTATTGACTCTAGTAAACCCTTTGGGTGTTGGTCACATGATGATGTGAACTATAGGTGTTAATCACATGGTGATGTAAACTATTGGTGTTAAATCACATGGAGATGTAAACTAGATTATTGACTCTAGTGCAAGTGGGAGACTGAAGGAAATATGCCCTAGAGGCAATAATAAAGTTATTATTTATTTCCTTATATCATGGTAAATGTTTATTATTCATGCTAGAATTGTATTAACCGGAAACATAATACATATGTGAATACATAGACAAACATAGTGTCACTAGTATGCCTCTACTTGACTAGCTCGTTGATCAAAGATGGTTATGTTTCCTAACCATAGACATGAGTTGTCATTTGATTAACGGGATCACATCATTAGGAGAATGATGTGATTGACTTGACCCATTCCGTTAGCATAGCACTTGATCGTTTAGTTTGTTGCTATTGCTTTCTTCATGACTTATACATGTTCCTATGACTATGAGATTATGCAACTCCCGTTTACCGGAGGAACACTTTGTGTGCTACCAAATGTCACAACGTAACTGGGTGATTATAAAGGTGCTCTACAGCTGTCTCCGAAGGTACTTGTTGGGTTGGCATATTTCGAGATTAGATTTGTCACTCCGATTGTCGGAGAGGTATCTCTGGGCCCACTCGGTAATGCACATCACTATAAGCCTTGCAAGCATTGCAACTAATGAGTTAGTTTTGGGATGATGTGTTACGGAACGAGTAAAGAGACTTGCCGGTAACGAGATTGAACTAGGTATTGAGATACCGATGATCGAATCTCAGGCAAGTAACATACCGATGACAAAGGGAACAACGTATGCTATTATGCGGTTTGACCGATAAAGATCTTCGCAGAATATGTGGGAGCCAATATGAGCATCCAGGTTCTGCTATTGGTTATCGACCGGAGACATGTCTCGGTCATGTCTATATAGTTCTCGAACCCGTAGGGTCCGTACGCTTAAAGTTCGGTGACGATCGTAATAAGAGTTTTTGTGTTTTGATGTACCGAAGGTTGTTCAGAGTCCCGGATGAGATCGGGGACATGACGAGGAGTCTCGAAATGGTCGAGACGTAAAGATTGATATATTGGATGACTATGTTTGGACATCAGAAGGGTTCCGAGTGGTTCAGGCATTTTTCCGGAGTACCGGGAGGTTACCGGAACCCCCCGGGAGAAGTTATGGGCCTTATGGGCCATAAGAAGGAAGCACACCAGCCCACAAGGGGCTGGTGCGCCCCCTTTGGGTAGGAGGCCGAATTGGAGAAGGTTTGGGGGGTGCCCCCCCCTTTCCTTCTCTCCTACTCCTCCTTCCCTTCCTCTCCTACTCCAACTAGGGAAGGGAGGAATCCTACTCCCGGTGGGAGTAGGACTCCTCCAGGGCGCGCCATAGGGGCCGGCCCTCTCCCCCTCCTCCACTCCTTTATATACGGGGGTGGGGGCACCCCATAGACACACAAGTTGATCTTCGTAATCGTTCCTTAGCCGTGTGCGGTGCCCCCTTCCACCATATTCCACCTCGGTCATATCGTAGCGGTGCTTAGGCGAAGCCCTGCGTCGGTAGAACATCATCACCGTCATCACGCCGTCGTGCTGACGAAACTCTCCCTCAACGTTTTGCTGGATCGGAGCTCGATGGACGTCACCGAGTTGAACGTGTGCAGAACTTGGAGGTGTCGTACGTTCAGTACTTGGATCGGTCGGATCGGGAAGACGTACGACTACTTCCTCTACGTTGTGTCAATGCTTCCGTTGCCGGTCTACGAGGGTACGTAGACTACACTCTCCCCTCTCATTGCTATGCATCACCATGATCTTGTGTGTGCGTAGGAAATTTTTTGAAATTACTACGTTACCCAACATACTATTATTTGGCTGAGAATGCAGGCCTCACCGACTTCCTCCGCGACCAGCGTGAACAGTATCTCCTCCTCACTAATATTTTCGTGCAAAATTTTTACTTTCATGCTAAGAAATCACCACCTTTAGTGGAATTTCACTTATATGATGAGGTTAAGGAGATGTCGGTATATGATTTTAGTCGGGTCTATAAGATACCCTTTGCGGGTAGCATCGAGGAACCACATCGTAATGATGTGGAGGGGTTTATTGATACAAATGTTGTAGGGGAAACAAGGAAAGTTTCCGATGCAAGAATTACTAGCATACATTTTCTTGTTCTACGTTACTTTGCAATATTTGCTAGTAGATGCCTAATTGGTCGCGGGAACAGTGGAAATCTTAGTACCCCTGATATGTTATTTTGCGCCATGCTTTGTTTCGTGATACAACTTTCAGTCTAGGCGCTATTGTTGCTAAACGATTAAATCTGAACCAAACAAAGGGTCCCATCTTCGGAGGCATCTTTGCTTCGCGCCTTGCTGCACTGATGAGGACATCAATACCATTGTTACACCCACAGCCCCTACTGTTACATATACTGGACCAATTACTAGAGCTCGCGCACGCCAATTAAATTACCAGGTACTTTCGTTTCTTGGTAATGATTCTAATGTTCATGAGATTATGATGCTGCCTAAATTGGATACATTTGTTTTGCTTTCAAATGAAGGGCCTAGCTTGGAGAAGGATGAACATTGGAGCAAGAACACACATGAAGTTGATGGCATGCGCAAGGGGATCAAGAACGGAGTTACAAGTGATGATTTCAGGACTTTGAAGCCGCCATAAGGAGTGCATGAAGCCATGGACGAAATATACAAGATGCCACTTCATAATATTCGTCCATAGGCTATTCTAGGTGCTGCGTCACCTTATTAATGGGCCAGGCCCATGTAATTTCGAAATACTTAAGTATAGGCTATTTTTAGAGTCCGTATGTGTGGGGAAACAAGAGTTAGGGTTGGTTTCGGACCCCACCCTCAAGGGCCACGAAATTCCCCTCTCTTCCTCCATATATACAGCCCTTAGGGCGTCGTTTAGACTTTGGGTTTTGTTTAGATTAAAAGTTCGCCATAGCTGCAACTTCGCGTACTTCGTTTGTGTCCAACGACCAGACCAAGACGTCACCGAACCCCACCTTGATCAATAAAGCTTTCATCTTATATTCGCGATATCCAGATTGCAATCTCAGTTTCTTGCTTGTTCTTCGTTTGCTCGCAGGAAACAGGCCCTCGTGGTCAGGTTGAGCGTGCTCCGGCGTGGTCAATAACCCCTCGGAAGTTGGTTTAGCGATTGCTAAGGCGCGACGTCTCGCACGTTCGTAGTCGGATCGTCAAGGTCGACTCCCACAGGAAACGATAGCCACCATCTCATCGAAACATCGGGACACCTTTGCCTCTATCAAGTGGTATCAGATTTCCAGGTTGCTCGGTGAGATGTTTACAGTTTTTCGTAGATTAGATCGAGTTTGTTCTTCATACCTACAGTCCACGAAAAAGCCACAAAAAAAATTAGGGTTAGTTCATCATATCCGAACCAATCTGAGCCTTTGCATAATCTTTTTAGGGTTTTTGCTTTGTTGAATTTGCGGTTGCATCGTCGTGTCAAGTTGTTGGTCTTAGAGTCTAGTCTTTTAGAGTTTTGAGTTCTGGTCATAAGTTGTCACGCCGCCGCCGCACCATCATCATCGTCCATCTACCACCATTGCTTATCCGCCACCGTTCTGAATCCGTATCCATATACCACCACCAATCCGTATCCATATACCACCACCAATCTGTATCCATATACCACCACCAATCTGTAACCATATATCCACCACCAATCCGAGTTCTTCTCATATTAGGTTTGTTCTTGAGATCAATCTCAATTCCGATTCGTGTTTCCTTGCCTGCGTAGGTCTCGGAAAAAAAAGAGAGTCTGGAGACCCCCGGGCAGTTTTTAGGCCAAAATTTTCACGGGCAAAAATATTTTTTCCCTATCCTATTTTTAGGTTTTTCTGAGTCTTTTGAGCCACGTGCCATCATAGTGATTTTTTATCGCACTTTTTCGTCGTCGCTGCCCTGATTTCCGAAAAAAAAAGTGAAAAAAAAATTTTCGTGCCCATCCTATCAGTTTGACGAGGGAAGAATTTTGAGACACTCGCCAGTATAGTAATTTTTCGCAAAAAAAAAGAGGAGCGCAAAAAAAAGCGAAAAAAAAAGTTCCAGAGTGTCCTTTTCCCTTATTTACGTGCAGCGCCGTGATTTTGTTAGTGTTCTAGGCTCGCGTCTCTAGCACGGTCTAGCCTAGGACCAGCACAGTACCGTCGTTGAGCGTTTATTCAACTTTGCATCTCTGAATTGATTATTGCTGACCCTTTTTGCTACCATACTATAAGCCTTCCCAGCTCCACATACCTCTACGTCATGCGTTTGACTCTCCCTGGCAATCGCTCTATCCAAGCTTTTGAGAGTTTTGACTACAACGGTTGCCGATCACCGCCTGCTGCTGGGTAAGAACTGGTAAGAATTTGAGATTTGCTTGACGGATTTGTGACACCCGCCACCACCACCTCTTGTTAGTATTCTGTAGGATCATATTCTTGTGTGTTTTCTATTGTTGCTAACCATGGCAGGATCACAAGCCGACGAGACTGACTGGGAGAACATGACGAATCAGGAGTTGCATGATAAATTTCAGCAAATGATGAATGGACAGGTGCAGGATGTGCTAAACAGATTTGAAGAGGCCATGGAGAAGATAGATGACATGGAGAAGACGTTCGAAACAAAGCTCGATAACAGGTTTAATGAATTGCTCGCGCGTCTTCCACCACCACCACCGGCTGCACCTAACGCACCTCTACAACAACAACAACGACGACTACCTACACATCGTGAAACAGCCCTCCGCCGAGCGAGCCGTCTCCCTCTTGCACCTGGCCAAACTGTTGGTGCTGCTGTTGCTACTTCTGTGGCTCCTGCTGTGATGCGGAGGAGGATGATTTTGCTGGCGATTACGAGGATGAGGTTGATCAAAATCAGAACTACGTGCCACCACCAGCACAGCAACCATCAGGTCGTCCACATGCAAATAATGGCAATGGTAGGGCTCACCCTCAGGTACGAGATCATGACCATCTCCCTAAACTAAAATTGAATATTCCACCATTTGAGGGTAGATATGTTCCTGATATATATCTTACTTGGGAGTTAGAAACTGAACAACGATTTACATGTTTACAATATCCCGAGGAGAGACGTGTTCCTGCTGCTGTTTGTGCATTCACTAGTTTTGCATGTGTTTGGTGGTCTGAGCATTGTAGATTATATCCCATTCCTGCTACTTGGGCTGCTTTGAAAACTGCTATGCGTACTCGTTGGGTTCCACCATATTATCAACGTGAATTACTTCAAAAATTGCAGCGCTTAAGACAGGGAAAAAATTCTATAGAAGAATATTATCAGGAATTACAAACTGGCATGATTAGATGTGGTATTGTTGAGGAGAATGAAGCTATGCTTGCACGTTTTATGGGTGGATTAAATAGAGAGATTCAGACGATTCTAGAGTATAAGGAGTATACTAATATCACTCGTTTATTCCATCTTGCTTGTAAAGCTGAACGTGAAGTGCAGGATCGACAGGCATTGGCGCGAACTAACTTTTCTGCAGGTCGATCTTCATCATGGACACCACGTGCATCATCTACTTCCACACGTTCTGCTACACCGGCGCCTCCGTCGGCTCCACCTCCAACCGTGATACAATAAAGCAGGCACAATCACCACTATCTGCCAAGAGCACACCTTCTGGGCCTGCAAAGAGCTCTTCTTCATCCATGGCATCAACAGGGCAAACACATGATATTATTTGTCGACGTTGCAAGGGTGGAGGTCATTATGCGAGAGAATGCCCATCTAAGCGTGTGATGATTGTTACTGAGGATGGTGGGTATGAGTCCGCTAGTGACTATGATGAGAGATGGCTCTATTACACAAGAACACGGGAGACGATTCTGATCATGAGACGCAATACATGGCTCCTGAAGATGCTGACAGGTATGAATGTTTAGTTGCTCAACGTGTTTTGAGTGTGCAGGTTACACAAGCTGAGCAAAATCAGAGGCATAATTTGTTCCATACAAAGGGAGTTGTGAAGGAACGTTCTATTCGCGTGATCATAGATGGAGGGAGTTGCAACAACTTGGCAGCATCGGAGAGGTGGAGAGCTACCCACCACCAAGACCACATCCACATCCTACTACATCCAATGGTTCAAACACACGGCAAGGTTAAGGTAACACGTACTGTCGTGTGCATTTTAGTATCTCACATTATGTTGATTGTGATGTGGTACCGATGCAAGCATGTTCCTTATTACTTGGTAGACCATGGCAATTTGATAAAAATTCTGTACACCATGGTAGAAACAATCAGTATACTCTTGTTCATAAGGATAAAAATATTACTTTGCTTCCTATGACTCCTGATTCCATTTTGAAAGATGATATTAATAGAGCTAATAAAGCAAAATAGGAGAAAAACTAAGAGTGAAAATCAGATTGTGGCAAAAGAATTTGAGCAACAAATGCAGCCTAATAATAAAACCATCTAGTGTTGCTTCTGAAATTAAATTGAAAAGTGCATGTTTACTTGCCACCAAATCTGATATTGATGATCTAGATTTTAGCAAATCTGTTTGCTATGCTTTTGTGTGCAAAGAGGCATTATTTTCATTCGAGGACGTGCCTTCCTCTTTGCCTCCTGCTGTCACTAACATTTTGCAGGAGTTCGCCGACGTCTTTCCACAAGACGTGCCACCGGGATTACCACCTATTCGCGGGATTGAGCATCAAATTGACTTAATTCCCGGTGCATCATTACCCAACCGTGCACCATACCGTACCAATCCAGAGGAGACGAAGGAGATTATGCGTCAAGTACAAGAACTGCTCGACAAAGGTTATATACGCGAATCCCTTAGTCCTTGTGCTGTTCCTATTATTTTAGTGCCGAAAAAGGATGGTACGTCGCGTATGTGCGTTGATTGTAGAGGCATTAATAATATTACTATTCGTTATCGTCATCCTATTCCTAGGCTAGATGATATGCTTGATGAATTGAGTGGCTCTACAATATTCTCCAAAGTTGATTTGCGTAGTGGATACCATCAAATTCGTATGAAATTGGAGATGAATGGAAAACAGCATTTAAAACTAAGTTTGGATTATATGAGTGGTTAGTCATGCCTTTTGGGTTAACTAATGCACCTAGTACTTTCATGAGGTTAATGAACGAAGTTTTACGTGCTTTCATTGGACGATTTGTGGTAGTTTACTTTGATGACATATTGATTTATAGCAAATCTTTGGAGGAACATTTGGAACATTTACGTGCTGTTTTTATTGCTCTACGTGATGCACGTTTGTTTGGTAACCTTGGAAAGTGCACCTTTTGCACCGACCGAGTATCTTTTCTTGGCTATGTTGTTACTCCACAGGGAATTGAAGTTGATAAAGCCAAGATTGAAGCTATTGAGAGTTGGCCGCAGCCCAAAACGGTCACACAAGTGAGGAGTTTCCTTGGCCTCGCTGGTTTCTATAGGCGTTTTGTGAGAGATTTCAGCACCATTGCTGCACCTCTCAACGAGCTTACAAAGAAGGATGTGCCTTTTGTTTGGTACCGCACAGGAAGAAGCCTTCACGGTATTGAAAGATAAGTTGACACATGCTCCTTTACTCCAACTTCCTAATTTCAATAAGACTTTTGAGCTTGAATGTGATGCTAGTGGAATTGGATTAGGAGGTGTGTTATTACAAGATGGCAAACCTGTTGCATACTTTTCTGAAAAATTGAGTGGGCCTAGTCTGAACTATTCTACTTATGATAAAGAATTATATGCTCTTGTTCGGACTTAGAAACATGGCAACATTATTATGGCCCAAGAATTTGTTATACATTCTGATCATGAATCTTTGAAACACATAAAAGTCAAGCAAAACTGAACCGTAGACATGCTAAATGGGTTGAATTCATTGAGACTTTCCCTTATGTCATTAAACACAAGAAGGGTAAAGAAAATGTTATGATGCATTGTCTCGTCGTTATACTATGCTTTCACAACTTGACTTTAAAATATTTGGTTTGGAGACCATCAAAGATCAATATGTGCATGATGCTGAATTTAAAGATGTATTGCAGAATTGTAAAGAAGGGAGAACTGGAACAAGTTCGTTTAACGATGGATTTGTGTTTCGTGCTAACAAGCTATGCATTCCAGCTAGCTCCGTTCGTCTTTTGTTGTTGCAGGAGCGCATGGAGGAGGATTAATGGGACACTTTGGCGTCAAGAAGACGGAGGATATACTTGCTACACATTTCTTTTGGCCAAAGATGAGACGGGATGTTGAGCGTTTTGTTGCTCGCTGCACTACATGTCAAAGAGCTAAGTCACGACTCAATCCTCATGGTTTATATATGCCTTTGCCTGTACCTAGTGTTCCTTGGGAGGATATATCTATGGACTTTGTTTTAGGTTTACCTAGAACAAAGAAGGGGAGGGATAGCATATTTGTTGTCGTGGATAGGTTCTCGAAAATGGCACACTTTATACCATGTCATAAAAGCGATGATGCTGTTAATGTTGCTGATTTGTTCTTTCGTGAAATTATTCGCTTACATGGTGTGCCAAATACTATTGTTTCAGATCGTGATACTAAATTTCTTAGCCACTTTTGGAGATGTTTATGGGCTAAGTTGGGGACTAAGCTGCTTTTTAGTACTACTTGTCACCCCCAAACTGATGGACAAACTGAAGTAGTCAATAGAACATTGTCTACTATGCTTAGGGCTGTTTTGAAGAATAACAAGAAAATGTGGGAAGAATGCTTGCCTCATATTGAATTTGCTTATAATCGTTCATTGCATTCTACTACTAAGATGTGCCCTTTTGAAATTGTGTATGGTTTCCTACCCGTGCACCTATTGATTTGTTGCCTCTTCCATCTTCGGAGAAGGTTAATTTTGATGCTAAAGAACGTGTTGAATTGATTTTAAAAATGCATGAGTTAACTAAGGAAAACATTGAGCGTATGAATGCTAAATATAAACTTGCGAGATAAGGGTAGAAAACATGTTGTGTTTGCACCTGGAGATCTTGTTTGGTTACATTTGCGTAAAGATAGATTTCCTAATTTGCGCAAATCAAAGCTAATGCCACGTGCTGATGGTCCTTTTAAGGTGTTAGAGAAAATAAATGATAATGCATATAAACTTGAGCTACCTGCAGATTTTGGGGTTAGTCCCACTTTTAACATTGCAGATTTGAAGCCTTATTTGGGTGAGGAAGATGAGCTTCCGTCGAGGACGACTTCATTTCAAGAAGGGGAGGATGATGAGAAACATCAATACCATTGTTACACCCACAGCCCCTACTGTTACATATACTGGACCAATTACTAGAGCTCGCGCACACCAATTAAATTACCAGGTACTTTCGTTTCTTGGTAATGATTCTAATGTTCATGAGATTATGATGCTGCCTAAATTGGATACATTTGTTTTGCTTTCAAATGAAGGGCCTAGCTTGGAGAAGGATGAACATTGGAGCAAGAACACGCATGAAGTTGATGGCATGCGCAAGGGGATCAAGAACGGAGTTACAAGTGATGATTTCAGGACTTTGAAGCCGCCATAAGGAGTGCATGAAGCCATGGACGAAATATACAAGATGCCACTTCATAATATTCGTCCATAGGCTATTCTAGGTGCTGCGTCACCTTATTAATGGGCCAGGCCCATGTAATTTCGAAATACTTAAGTATAGGCTATTTTTAGAGTCCGTATGTGTGGGGAAACAAGAGTTAGGGTTGGTTTCGGACCCCACCCTCAAGGGCCACGAAATTCCCCTCTCTTCCTCCATATATACAGCCCTTAGGGCGTCGTTTAGACTTTGGGTTTTGTTTAGATTAAAAGTTCGCCATAGCTGCAACTTCACGTACTTCGTTTGTGTCCAACGACCAGACCAAGACGTCACAGAACCCCACCTTGATCAATAAAGCTTTCATCTTATATTCGCAATATCCAGATTGCAATCTCAGTTTCTTGCTTGTTCTTCGTTTGCTCGCAGGAAACAGGCCCTCGTGGTCAGGTTGATCGTGCTCCGGCGTGGTCAATAACCCCTCAGAAGTTGGTTTAGCGATTGCTAAGGCGCGACGTCTCGCACGTTCGTAGTCGGATCGTCAAGGTCGACTCCCACAGAAAACGATAGCCACCATCTCATCGAAACATCGGGACACCTTTGCCTCTATCATGCACACTTTGGGATACCTATTAGGCATTATGATAAAGAGGAAAAGTTTTTGCCCCCTATTTCTATAGATTATAAGAGTATGGTAGCACATGACTTTATTGTTAAAGATAAGAAGAAGATGCTTAAGTACAAATTGATATTTGATAAAAATTATTGTGAGATTATTACCTTGCCTGCACCCTCTCTGTTTAACATACTTTCAGGCACGTACATCATCTTACCCGAAGCCATTATGCGTACTGGAGCCTGACACAAGTTCTAGAGCCTGAGCCGGAGCCACCACTTGACCCTTATCGACAGTCTGTTTATCAGTGAGATCCGGAGGAGATCGCCAATGATACGTCTCCGTCGTATCTATAATTTTTGATTGTTCCACGCCAATATTCTACAACTTTCATATACTTTTGGCAACTTTTTATACTATTTTTGGAACTAACATATTGATCCAGTGCCCAGTGCCAGTTCCTATTTGTTGCATGTTTTTTGTTTCGCAGAAAATCCATATCAAATGGAGTCCAAATGGGATAAAAACTGACAGAGATTTTTTTTGGAATATATGTGAATTTTGGGAAGTGAAATCAACGTGAGACGATGCTCGAGGGGGGCGCAAGGCAAGGGGGTGCGCCCCTGACCCTCGTGGACACCCAGTAAGGCGGTTGATGCCCTTCTTTCGCCGCAAGAAAGATAATATCCGGATAAAAATTGTGTCCAAAATTCAGCCCAATCGGAGTTACGGATCTCCGATAATTTAAGAAACGGTGAAAGGGCAGAATCTGGAACGCAGAAACAGAGAGAGACAGAGAGACAGATCCAATCTCGGAGGGGCTCTCGCCCCTCCCATGCCATGGAGGCCATGGACCAGAGGAGAAACCCTTCTCCCATCTAGGGAGAAGGTCAAGGAAGAAGAATAAGAAGGGGGGCTCTCTCCCCTCTCTTCCAGTGGCGCCGGAACGCCGCCGGGGCCATCATCATCACCACAATCTACACCAACAACTTCACCGCCATCATCACCAACTCTTCCCCTCTCTATGATGTGGTGTAACCCCTCTTTTACCCTCTGTAATCTCTACTTAAACATGGTGCTCAACGCTATATGTTATTTCCCAATGATGTATGGCTATCCTATGATGTTTGAGTAGATCCGTTTTGTCCTATGGGTTAATTAATGATCGTGATTGGTTTGAGTTGCATGTTTTATTATTGGTGTTGTCCTATGGTGCTCTCCGTGTCGCGCAAGCGTGAGGGATCCCCGTTGTAGGGTTTGCAATATGTTCATGATTTGCTTATGGTGGGTGGCGTCAGTGATAGAAACATAGACCCGAGTAAGTAGGTTGTTTACGTATGGGAATAAAGAGGACTTGATGCCCTATAATGCTATGGTTGGGTTTTACCTTAATGATCTTTAGTAGTTGCGGATGCTTGGTAGAGTTCCAATCATAAGTGCATATGATCCGAGAAGAGAAATTATGTTAGCTTATGCCTCTCCCTCAAATAAAATTGCAATAATGATTACCGGTCTAGTTATCGATTGCCTAGGGACAAATAACTTTCTTGTGTGACAACAAGCTCTTTACTAAAACTAACTTAGTTGTGTCTTCATCTAAACAACCCCTACTTTTTATTTACGCGATCTTTATTATTATGTTGCAAACCTATCCAACAACACCTACAAAATACTTCTAGTTTCATACTTGTTCTAGGGAAAACAAACGTTAAGCGTGCGTAGAGTTGTATCGGTGGTCGATTGAACTTGAGGGAATATTTGTTCTACCTTTAGCTCCTCGTTGGGTTCGACACTCTTACTTATCGAAAGAGGCTACAATTGATCCCCTATACTTGTGGGTTATCAAGACCTTTTTCTGGCGCCGTTGTCGGGGAGTTATAGCGTGGGGTGAATATTCTCGTGTGTGCTTGTTTGCTTTATCACTAAGTAATTTTTATTTGTTGTTCTAAGTTGTTCTCTATCTTTAGTTATGGATATGGAACACGAAATACCAAAAAAAAAGTAGGTTTACTTGCTACTCATGGAGATGGGGAACCTCCTAAAACCCTCGATGCTCATTATGCGAAAGAGATTATGTACTACTTTGATAATCCTGAGAAAACCCCATTCAATTATGTTATGGGAGACACATTGGATCAACGTGAGTACTTTAGGGATTATCACTTGACTCAAAAAGGGAAACTATTATGGGATCAAATTTATATGTTGCATTGGTATGCTCGGCAACTATGCTTGAGATATGATTATACTTGTTGCTCTAGGATGAAGGCTCCACACCTTCCCTTTTCATGCGAAATTAATGATAATGAAACCTTAGCTTCATATGCTAATGGTATATATGATTACTATGATGTGGAATGAATAGAAGATTTTGTTGCTTTTATGGGTGCTTATGAAATTGAATCTTTGTTTAAAGAGTGTGAAAATCTTGATGATGTTGTTTACACACCTGAAAATTTTGCTATACTTAAATATTGGTATGAAAATTATGAATTCAACTCCGATATTGATGATTTTATTGAGAGAGTCTCCGCTGTCCAAGAAGAGACTAATATTTTGCAGGAGTCTATGGAAGAAGAAATAGATGAAATTGTGAGCTCATTGGATGAAAAAGATGATGAGGAGAGCGAAGAACAAAAGGAGGAAGAGCGGATTAGCTACCCATGCCCACCTTCTAATGAGAGTAACTCTTCAACTCATACATTGTTTAATTTCCCTTCGTGCTTACCAAAGGATGATTGTTATTGATAGAGGCTAAGGTGTCCCGATCTTTCGATGAGATGATAACTATCGATTTGGTGGAGACGACTTTGACGATCCGACTACAAACGTGCACGACGTTGCGCCTTAGCAATCGCTAAACCAATCTCCTGAGGTTACTGACGATGCCGGAAGCACGGTCAGCCTGACCACGAAGGTCTATTCCTGCAAGCAATCGAAGAACGAGCAAGAATATGATAAAGCAATCTGAATATTGCAAATATATATGAGGTATTGATAATGGTGGGGATCCGTAAGCGGTCTTGGTCTGGTCGTTGGACACAAACGAAGTACACGAAGTTGCAATGGCTAACTTTTAACTAAACAAATCCCAAGGAAAAAGCTACTAGATGGATCTACTTATATAGGAGCAAGGGGTGGCAGCCAAGGAGGTGTGAGGACGTCCCAAGGCAGCCTAAAACTAACCCTAGGTCGTACAAGGCTCATGGGCCCAAGTGGAGGTGATGCAACACCTTTGGGCTTGTAGTTTGACTCGGATTCTGCTGCAACGTCAGATTGTTTCGTCCGTAACTCAACGCTCCAGACGAATTTGAAGGTGAATCCAATTGGGTTGGAAAGAGCACGAAATCTAGTTTCCAACAAAAAAAGAATCACCCAATTCGGAGTCTGTATGAAAAAGTTGTTGGCGTTTTGAGTCAGGTATGTCTGTGCAGTCCGAATCTGAATCCAGAACGTGAGAGACTTGGACTCTATCTTCTCTTGGCCCAAAAGTGACATGAGAGGACTTTTTGAACACAACCTAAACTTCTCCTTTTCCCTTGTCTTCATATGTGGATTGTACAAATGTCCCATACACCTGCACTTAGACAAAACACAAAAGTGTGTGAAGTATTTTTGTTCTGGATAACATAAATAGATTATTGAATAGTTTGCATTAGAAATCACCTGACAAATATGCATGTATGCAATATTTTTGGTCGTATCCAAGGTAGTCATGTCCTCATCAGTTATGATCTTGTTGATTCTTTTGAAATATCCCTTTTTGATGATGCTTGCTATGCTTGTGGCCAAGATGCCAATATGAATTATGCTTATGGAGATGAACTTGCTACAGTTCCTTATGTTAAACATGAAATTGTTGCTATTGCACCCACGCATGATAGTCCGATTATCTATTTGAATTCTCCCGACTACACTATATCGGAGAAGTTTGCCCTTATTAAGGATTATATTGATGGGTTGCGTTTTACTACTACACATGATGATTTTGATAGATATAATATGCATGTGCTTGCTGATCCTACTTGCAATTATTATGAGAGAGGAACTACATCTCTGCCTCTCCATGTTTCCAATATGACAAAATTGCAAGAAACTTCTTATACTATGCATTGGCCTTTACTATGTGTGCATGAATTGTTCTTTTATGATATGTTGATGCATAGGAAGAGAGTTAGATTTCGTCATTACATGATATATGTTACTTTGTGCTCACTACTAAATCACAAATCATTGTTAATTAAAATTGGCTTTGATATACCTTGGGATCCGGGTGGATTCATTACTTGAGCACTATATGCCTAGCTTAATGGCTTTAAAGAAAGCGCTGCCAGGGAGACAACCCGAAAGTTTTAGAGAGTCATTTATTTCTTTTGAGTGCTTTTATATAGTTTAAAAACAAAAAAAGTAAAGAGGGGAACACAAAACATTTCAAAAAAGGAAAGTGAAAGTGAGAGAGACAAGCATTGTTGAAGTGGGGGAGCTCCTTGAACTTTGTTCATGCTCACAGAAACTTTGTTAATATTGATTACAAAAACTTTTCAAGAAAAATAATTATCCCCTTGAACAATTCCATTGTATTATAAAAATAATGTGCCAAGATTTGCCTTTAGGATGTTTACATTGCTTGTTGGTTTGTGCGGTGCACAACAGAAAGTTTGGTTCTAGTGCACGATTTTACATTTTTTTACTGGAACGTCAAATGGTTCAGAAACTTTTTTGCACTATATTTCTATACAAATTGTTTATTTTTCCTAATTGTTTCAGAATTTTTGGAGTACCAGAAGTATGGTGAATGTTCAGATTACTACAGATTGTCCTGTTTAAGACACATTCTGTTTTTGATGCATAGTTTGCTTGTTTTGATGAAACTATCAATTTATATCAGTGGATTAAGCCATGGAAAAGTTATATTACAGTAGCTACAATGCAAATACAAAATATGAATTGGTTTTCAACAGTACTTAGAGTAGTGATTTGCTTTATTATACTAACGAATCTTACCGAGCTTTCTGTTAAGTTTTGTGTGATTGAAGTTTTCAAGTTGTGGGAGAGATCGCGATGGATGAAGGAATAAAGAGTGGAAAGAGCCTAAGCTTGGGGATGCCCAAGGCACCCTAAGGAAATATTCAAGGACTCCTAAGCAACCAAGCTTGGGGATGCCCCGGAAGGCATCCCCTCTTTATTCTAACAATCATCGGTAATTTTACTTGGAGCTATATTTTTATTCGTCACATGATATGCATAAATCTTGGAGCGTCTTTTGCATTTAGTTTTCACTTTTCTTTGATGCACCATGCTGGTATGAGATAGTCCTTGGATGATTTATAGAATGCTCATTGCACTTCACTTATATCTTTTGAGTATGGCTTTATAGAATGCTTCATGTGCTTCACTTATATCTTTTGAAGTTTGGATTGCCTGTTTCTCTTCACATAGAAAACCGCCATTTGTAGAATGCTCTTTTGCTTCACTTATATTTGTTAGAGCGTGGGCATATCTTTTGTATAAAGAATTAAACTCTCTTGCTTCACTTATATCTATTTAGAGAGATGACAGGAATTGGTCATTCACATGGTTAGTCATAAAATCCTACATAAAACTTGTAGATCACTAAATATGATATGTTTGATTCCTTGCAATAGTTTTGCGATATAAAGATGGTGATATTAGAGTCATGCTAGTGGGTATTTGTGGATTGTAGAAATACTTGTGTTGAAGTTTGTGATTCTCGTAGCATGCACGTATGGTGAACCATTATGTAACGAAGTTGGAGCATGAGGTATTTATTGATTGTCTTCCTTATGAGTGGCGGTCGAGGACGAGCGATGATCTTTTCCTACCAATCTATCCCCCTAGGAGCATGCGCGTAGTACTTTGTTTCAATGACTAATAGATTTTTGCAATAAGTATGTGAGTTCTTATGACTAATGTTGAGTCCATGGATTATACGCACTCTCACCCTTCCATCATTGCTAGCCTCTTCGGTACCGTGCATTGCCCTTTCTCACCTTGAGAGTTGGTGCAAACTTCGCCGGTGCATCCAAACCCCGTGATACGATACGCTCTATCACACATAAGCCTCCTTATATCTTCCTCAAAACAGCCACCATACCTACCTATTATGGCATTTCCATAGCCATTCCGAGATATATTGCCATGCAACTTCCATCATCATCATATACATGACTTGAGCATTTATTGGCATATTGCTTTGCATGATCGTAAGATAGCTAGCATGATGTTTTCATGGCTTGTCCGTTTTTTGATGTCATTGCTACGCTAGATCGTTGCACATCCCGATACACTGCCGGAGGCATTCATATAGAGTCATATCTCTGTTCTAGTATCGAGTTGTAATATTGAGTCATAAGTAAATAAAAGTGTGATGATCATCATTATTAGAGCATTGCCCCAAGAAAAAAGGAGAGGCCAAAGAAGCCTAAATAAAAAAGGGGGGGCCAAAGAAGCCCGCCAAAAAAGGGGGGCAATGTTACTATCCTTTTACCACACTTGTGCTTCAAAGTAGCACCATGTTCTTCATATAGAGAGTCTCTTGAGTTATCACTTTCATATACTAGTGGGAATTTTCATTATAGAACTTGGCTTGTATATTCCAACGATGGGCTTCCTCAAATGCCCTAGGTCTTCATGAGCAAGCAAGTTGGATGCACACCCACTTAGTTTCAGTTTGAGCTTTCATACACTTATAGCTCTTAGTGCATCCGTTGCATGGCAATCCCTACTCCTCGCATTGACATCAATTGATGGGCATCTCCATAGCCCGTTGATTAGCCGCGTCGATGTGAGACTTTCTCCTTTTTTGTCTTCTCCACACAACCTCCACCATCATATTCTAGTCCACCTATAGTGCTATGTCCATGGCTCACGCTCATGTATTGCGTGAAAGTTGAAAAGGTTTGAGAACGTCAAAAGTATGAAACAATTGCTTGGCTTGTCATCGGGGTTGTGCATGATTTGAATATTTTGTGTGGTGAAGATGGAGCATATCCAGACTATATGATTTTGTAGGGATAACTTTCTTTGGCCATGTTATTTTGAAAAGACATGATTGCTTTATTAGTATGCTTGAAGTATTATTGTCTTAATGTCAAATGATAGACTATTGCTTGAATCACTCATGTCTTAATATTCATGCCATGATTAGATTACATGATCAAGATTATGCTAGGTAGCATTCTACATCAAAAATTATCTTTTTATCATTTACCTACTCGAGGACGAGCAGGAATTAAGCTTGGGGATGCTGATACATCTCTGTCGTATCTATAATTTTTATTGTTCCATGCAAATATTCTACAACTTTCATATACTTTTGGCAACTTTTTATACTATTTTTGGAACTAACATATTGATCCAGTGCCCAGTGCCAGTTCCTGTTTGTTGCATGTTTTTTGTTTCACAGAAAATCCATATCAAACGGAGTCCAAACGGGATAAAAACTGACGGAGATTTTTTGGAATATATGTGAACTTTGGGAAGTGAAATCAACGTGAGACGATGCTCGAGGGGCCCACGAGGCAAGGGGGTGCGCCCCTGACCCTCGTGGACACCCCGTAAGGCGGTTGATGCCCTTCTTTCGCTACAAGAAAGCTAATATCCGGATAAAAATCGTGTCCAAAATTCAGCCCAATTGGAGTTACGGATCTCCGGGAATTTAAGAAACGGTGAAAGGGCAGAATTTGGAATGCAGAGAGAGACAGAGAGACAGATCCAATCTCGGAGGGGCTCTCGCCCCTCCCATGTCATGGAGGCCATGGACTAGAGGGGAAACCCTTCTCCCATCTAGGGAGAAGGTCAAGGAAGAAGAAGAAGAAGGGGGGCTCTCTCCCCCTCTCTTCCGGTGGCGCCGGAACGCCGCCGGGGCCATCATCATCACCGCAATCTACACCAACAACTTCACCGCCATCATCACCAACTCTTCCCCCCTCTATGCAGCAGTGTAACCCCTCTTTTACCCATTGTAATCTCTACTTAAACATGGTGCTCAACGCTATGTGTTATTTCCCAATGATGTATGGCTATCCTATGATGTTTGAGTAGATCCGTTTTGTCCTATGGGTTAATTGATGATCGTGATTGGTTTGAGTTGCATGTTTTATTATTGGTGTTGTCCTATGGTGCTCTCCGTGTGTCGCAAGCGTGAGGGAACCCCATTGTAGGGTTTGCAATATGTTCATGATTTGCTTATGGTGGGTGGCGTGAGTGATAGAAACACAGACCCGAGTAAGTAGGTTGTTTACGTATGGGAATAAAGAGGACTTGATGCCCTATAATGCTATGGTTGGGTTTTACCTTAATGATCTTTAGTAGTTGCGCATGCTTGCTAGAGTTCAAATCATAAGTGCATATGATCCGAGAAGAGAAATTATGTTAGCTTATGCCTCCCCCTCAAATAAAATTGCAATAATGATTACCGGTCTAGTTATCGATTGCCTAGGGACAAATAACTTTCTTGTGTGACAACAAGCTCTTTACTAAAACTAACTTAGCTGTGTCTTCATCTAAACAGCCCCTACTTTTTATTTACGCGCTCTTTATTATCTTGCAAACCATCCAACAACACCTACAAAATACTTCTAGTTTCATACTTGTTCTAGGTAAAACGAACGTTAAGCGTGCGTAGAGTTGTATCGGTGGTTGATAGAACTTGAGGGAATATTTGTTCTACCTTTAGCTCCTCGTTGGGTTCGACACTCTTACTTATCGAAAGAGGCTACAATTGATCGCCTATACTTGTGGGTTATCAGCCAACCAGCAGCACCCAGAGGACACTCCTCCGCACACCAGAGAGGGCGGCTTTGAGCCGTGGCCATAGACCAACTTAGGCCAAAAGCCTAAGCTTGGGGGAGTACGTATTTCTCACTGACATTACATTCATGTTCACACACGCATTCCAGTTGTCGGTGCTCATACTTTTTCATTGTACTATCCATGCTAGTTTATTTTCTTTTCTAAGCCTTTATCTTGTGTGTTTGAAAAAAACCTTAAGAAAAACCAAAAAAATTAGTTGTAGCTTTTAGCTAGTTTACTTTCCATGCTTGTAGTAGTAGTAATTAAAAGAAAACCCAAAAAGATTTCTCGTTCTTCTTTTGCTTGTTGGGAGCTTTTCCGTGTAAATAGTTTTATTTCTTTTCTTTGGAGTCGAGAGGAGAAGACCATGATGAAAATGTTGAGTGGCTCTCATATGCATTATTGTTGACCTAACCAAGAGCCCATATTACCTTGTATTCTTCCTTGTATTAAATGCCTGCAGATTCCAGCTTAGTCCAATGCATGTGCACTATTATTATTATCCACACCGTTCGGTCGTGCAAGTGAAAGGCAATAATGATGATATATGATGGACTGATTGAGATGAGAGAAGCTGGTATGAACTCGACCTATCTTGTTTTTGTAAATATGATTAGTTCATCGTTCCTGATTCAGCCTATTATGAATGAAACATGTTTGCAATGACAATTAGAGATTATAGTTGCTCATGCCATGCTTAATTAGCTAGGAGTTTATAATGGTTTACCTTGCGTGCCAACATGCTATTAAAATGGTTGTGATGTGGTATGATAGGGTGGTATCCTCCTTTGAACGATTCAAGTGGCTTGATGGCACATGTTCACGCATGTAGTTGAAACAAAATCAACATAGCCTCCACGATATTTATGTTCATGGTGAATTATATCCTACTCATGCTTACGCTTGGTGTTGATTAATTTTAATGCATGTTCATGACTGTTGTCGCTCTCTAGTTGGTCGCTTCCCAGTCTCTTTCTAGCCTTCACTTGTACTAAGCGGGAATACTGCTTGTGCATCCACTCCCATAAACCCCAAAGTTATTCCATATGAGTCCACCATACCTTCCTATAAGCGGTATCTACCTGCCGTTCCAAGTAAATTTGTATGTGCCAAACTCTAAACCTTCAAATGAAATTCTGTTTTGTATGCTCGAATAGCTCATGTATCAACTAGGGTTGTCTATATCTTCCATGCTATGTGGGTTATTCTCACGAGGAGTGGACTCCGTTCCTCATTCACGAGAAAATGGCTGGTAACCGAGATGCCCAGTCCCATGCTTAAATTAAAATAATTGCAAACAAAACTCCCCCAGGATTGTTGTTAGTTGGAGGCACCCGTTGTTTTGGACAAGCCATGGATTGATATTTGTTGGTGGTGGGGGAGTATAAACTTTACCATTCTGTTTGGGAACTGCCTATAATGTGTGTAGCATGGAAGATATCGAGATCTCTCGGTTGTTATGTTGACAATGAAAGTATACCACTCAAAATATTATGCATCCCTATTTCAAAACTTGAGCTCTGGCACCTCTACAAATCCTTGCTTCCCTCTGAGAAGGGCCTATCTATTTACTTTTATGTTGAGTCATCATCCCCTTATTAAAAAGCACTCGTTGGAGAGCACCGCTGTCATTTGCATGCATTACTATTAGTTTACATTGAGTATGACTGTGACTAGATCTCTTTTACCATGAATTACAATGTTTAGTTAGTCCTTGATCTTCAGAGGTGCTCTGCATTTATGTTTTGCGGTCTCAGAAAGGGCTAGCGAGATACCATCTTGTTATATTATATTATGATTATTTTGAGAAAGTGCTGTCATCCGAGATTTATTATTATTGCTCGCTAGTTGCTTATGCCATTGATATGAGTAAATATGAGACCTAAGTGTTATTATGAATATGGTTAGTTCATAATCTTTGCTAAAAAACTGAATGTTGGCTTTACATATTTACAACAACAAGAGCAAACAAAGTTTGTAAAAGTTTTTCTTTTATCACTTTCAGTTTATCAACTTAATTGCTTGAGGACAAGCAAAGGTTTAAGCTTGGGGAGTTGATACGTCTCCAACGTATCTACTTTTCCAAACACTTTTGCCTTTGTTTTGGACTCTAACTTGCATGATTTGAATGGAACTAACCCGGACTGACGCTGTTTTCAGCAGAATTGCCATGGTGTTATTTTTGTGCAGAAATAAAAGTTCTCGGAATGACCTGAAACTTCACGGAGAATATTTTTGAAATTAATAAAAAATACTGGCAAAAGAATCAACACTAGGGGGGCCACACCCTGTCCACGAGGGTGGAGGACATGCCCACCCCCCTGGGGCACGCCCCCTGCCTCGTGGGCCCCCTGAGACTCCACTGACCTCAACTCCAACTTTATATATTCACGTTCAGGGAGAAAAAAATAAGAGAGAAGGATTCATTGCGTTTTACGATACGGAGCCGCCGCCAAGCCCTAATCTCTCTCGGGAGGGCTGATCTGGAGTCCGTTCGGGGCTCCGGAGAGGGGAATCCATCGCCGTCGTCATCATCAACCATCCTCCATCACCAATTTCATGATGCTCACCGCCGTGCGTGAGTAATTCCATTGTAGGCTTGCTAGACGGTGATGGGTTGGATGAGATTTATCATGTAATCGAGTTAGTTTTGTTAGGGTTTGATCCCTAGTATCCATTATGTTCTGAGATTGATGTTGCTATGACTTTGCTATGCTTAATGCTTGTCACTAGGGCCCGAGTGCCATGATTTCAGATATGGACCTATTATGTTTTCATGAATATATGTGAGTTCTTGATCCTATTTTGCAAGTCAATAGTCACCTACTATGTGTTATGATCCGGTAACCCTGAAATGACAATAATCGAGACCACTACCGGTGATGACTATAGTTTGAGGAGTTCATGTATTCACTAAGTGTTAATGCTTTGTTCCGGTACTCTATTAAAAGGAGGCCGCTGCCACGGGAGGGTAGGACAAAAGATGCCATGCAAGTTCTTTTCCATAAGCACATATGATTATATTCAGAATACATGCCTACATTACATTGATGAACTGGAGCTAGTTCTGTGTCACCCTATGTTATAACTGTTGCATGAGGAATCGCATCCGACATAATTATCCATCACTAATCCGTTGCCTACGAGCTTTTCACATATTGATATTTGCTTAGATACTTTTCCGCTAACACTGTTACAATTACTACAAAACTGCTACTGTTAC
Organism: Triticum urartu; assembly: GCF_003073215.2. Classification (NCBI taxonomy): domain Eukaryota; kingdom Viridiplantae; phylum Streptophyta; class Magnoliopsida; order Poales; family Poaceae; genus Triticum; species Triticum urartu. Next base: position 383,620,132 of record NC_053028.1, read on the forward strand.
TTTTGCCACCGTTACTGCCATACTACTTTGCTACTAAATACTTTGCTGCAGATATTAAGTCTTTCAGGTGTGGTTGAATTGACAACTCTACTTCTAATACTTGATAATATTCTTTGGCTCTCCTTGTGTCGAATAAATAAATTTGGGTTGAATACTCTACCCTCGAAAACTGGTGTGATCCCCTATACTTGTGGGTTATCAACTATATAATTTTTGCAACTAAAATTTAGTAATTAAGCATAGATTTCATTCATAGATTAAGCAGTCGTTCTTTATACAAAACTCGATAGCTGAACCGACCAAACTTTTCCCCAATTTTTGCCAACCACGTACTGAAATAGCTAGTTCAACTATATATACTAGCTAATTTTAAGTACGTTGTACAGTTCCACCACATCTATGGTCAGATGAACTAAACAAAATAGCCCCTAAATACTACTACTACGAAGGGGCTTTGTACTGCTTTCGGCAGCCTCTCCTCTGTCGAGCGTGCTCAGTAAGAGGCGGAGGAGGGGACTACCGATGAGCTAGACATCTGCAATACGGTGCCTGCTGCTGCTACACCTTCAGCGAAGCTCACCTCAAACACCCTATACCGCTCCAGACGACCCCTGTCGAAGCGGTGGTTCTCCTCGTAGATCTCCTGATTCCTCACCTCTGCAGTGGCGTGTGTTGTGGACACGGTGGCGGTAAGGCTCTTTGCGTACTCGACGAGGCACTCCTGCTCCTCCCGTAGGAACTCGATGTAGCGCGCAAGGTCGCTGATGCACGTGCGGGCCTTCACCTCTGCCTCCCGCCTTCGGGCAGCGGTGGCGGAGCGGGCGATGACCCCGGCAGTCGACGGTGGCTGGCGGCTACGATGGTCGACGATGGGGTGGCGGTCACGACCACCACCTCCCACCTTTGGGCCGCGGTGGCGGAGCGGGTGATGGCCACGGTGGCCGGCAGTGGAGTGGCAGCCACTACGGCCACCTCCCGCCTTCGGGCCATGGCGGCGGAGCAGGCGATGGCCCTGGCTTTCGAGGGTGGTGTGGTGGTCACGGCGGCAGACGAGGGGGTGGCGGCAGCGGCAGCCGGGAACAGCTGTCGACGGGCAGCGGCGGCGGATCATGTGGTGGGTGTTCCGTGCACACCCAATAGGGATGCCACACGCACTACACTACGCCGGGGACAGCGTCGCCGCCGCGGTGTAGCCTCCCAGCTGGAGCTGTCCTCTAATGACGGTGGAGTGGCTGAGCGAAGACGACGGACCGGTGCCATTGGCGATTGTGGGAGAAGCGAACGAGATAAGCTACAGGGAGCGAGGGGAAAATGCCACGCAGGACTCGCCGGTCGTGAGGATTTATATAGCAGGCCGGTAAGCATTGGGATTTTGGGAAATTTCACCGAATCAGGCGAGAAGCTTGCGTGGGAACCTGCGCGGTTGCGTGGGAACCTGCGCGGTTACGCGGGAACGGGCTCACCACCGTTTTGCCAAAAAAAATGCCCCCCTGCGCTGCTCAGGCTTGTGCTCTAAATCATCTGCGGCAGCAGGGCGACAAGACGTGCGAGAGGAGGACAAAAGGACACGTACACATATGGTTAATAAAAAATATTTACGATTAAATTACCTACTACCCCTGTCCTAGTTTATAAGTCGTTTATGGATTTTGACTAGAGATTTAATTAAGAAAATACGAATGCATGTCATCAGAGATTATATCGTTGGATTCGTATTTGAACATAATTTCCAATTATATAATTTTTATAACATGTATTAATATTTTGTTGGTTAAATTTAAGGTCAAAATATGGCATAGAATATAAAGGGGGCTAATAGACCAAGGCGGAGGTAGTAGCACACAGCCGCTCTCTATGCAGCCGCGCAACTGTCGGCCGGCTTGTAGATGACCATTTTTTGCGTGTTCAACTACTCTATGTGTGTGGTTGCTCGTGGTTGAGGCGGCCGTGGCGCGCTCTGCACATGTCCCGCCACACGTGCTCTGCTCTCGCGTCCCTCCGGGCGCTCTGCCCTCGTCCCTCCACGCGCGCTGCTAGTGTTTGGGGCCGGCGCACGATCACCTACGTTCGTGTGCATGCGGTTGCACCGGGTGCGGCGCCACGATGCAATTACCCGTTGCAAAAACTGCAATGCGGATGCGTCGAGAATCCAGGCCGCCCGGCCCCCATTTATTCCTGCGGTCATTTACCTTCATCTCTCACGCCACACGACACAATAAGCACACCCACGACAACACATACAGAAAGGACATCCAGCGGTTCCAATGGCGCTCCCCGTGGCTCCAATGGCACTCCCAGCGGCTGACGACGACAATGGCGGGCAGTTCACCACGCAACATGTAGTGGACACCCACGTGAGGGGGAAGGCCCTCTCGGTGGTGTACATGAATGAGCCAGTCTCGGTGAAGAGCTCCATCCAAACTATGGAGTAGTTGCTTGCTAAGGACAAGTACAAGTGGTCAGCTTCGACCTCGAGTACACCATCGGTCATGCCGGGCATGATCAGAAGGTTGGTCGCCCAGTTGTGTGTGCGACATGACGTCCTCGTCTACCACTACCACCTGGCCACAAGGCCTTGCGAGTGTTCCTCCATGTTTATCAACAGCTCTGACTACAGTTTCGCTACGGTGGACACCACCAACGATCTAAAAGCGCTCAAGGTTTCGGGCTTGAAATGCCAGAATCTTGTCAACATCCAGGACCACTACAAGGTCTGGGGCAGCGATAACAACAAACAGAACTCCCTGGTTGACCTCGCATCGGCCATCATCAATCCCTACTACATGAAGATGAAGGATGAGAGCAAGAAGGAAAAGAACGCCTGGCATAGTGTCTGGCATGACAGACTGGAAGAACAACACGTCAAGTACGCGGCCAAGGACGCGTACACAAGCTACGAGATGTACATGCGGATCGTTGACATGAGGGAGTGTATTCTTCCTGCCCAAGACGAGGGATCGAGCCACAGAGCAGTGGCGGGAGCGTCACAAGAAATAGATGACTAGTCGATCGTTTCTCCTAGTTTAGAATGCATACAATTGTTTATTGAGGTGTGTGCGAATAATCTGTATAGTCACTTGTGTAATTGGATGATTATTTCAGTTATATAGGGTCGCGCTATTCTTCATCCTGGGTGAGGAATAGTTATTCTTCACCCCCTCTTTATTTTGACGCCAATGCACCGTATTTCTAGGTTCCATAAATTTTGTCTTATTTCATACGTAAAAAGAGAACATAAGAAAATATATACTCATTGTAAAAATATTTTATTTTACGTAAAATTACGAACGTAAAAACATAGTGTAAAACATACATAAAATACGATATTTTTGGTTTTATAACCTTTTTTATTTTCTTATACCAAATTTGACATAGTGAATATAAATGTAACTATTTGTATTTCAAATGTAATTTATTTATAAAGCGGTCGTAAGATTATCTCGAATGAAGAATAACTTATTCTGACCCCGGTTGATAAATAGTATCACTATTATATTGATACATCCGGGGTAATCTTACGATCACTTCATAATTAAAGTACATTTGGAATTCAAATAGTTACATTCCTATTGATTCACTACGTAAAATTTGGCATAAGAAAATAAAAATATAGGTCATAAGACAAGAAAATTTGCAGTTTATATATATTTTACACTATGTTTTTACATTTGTAATTTTACGTAACACAAAATATTTTTTACGACGATTATATATGTTCTTACGGTCTTTTTACATCGGAAATAAGACAAAACTTACGAAACGTAAAATTACGATGTATTGATGGTAAAATAGAGAGGGGTGAAGAATAACTATTCCTCACCCAGGGTAACGAATAGCGCGACCCATATAACGAACATGGCATTGCAATAAGGATGAAAATTTTCATGTTTACAATATAATAGAGTGGGTTAAACTAACAACATACTATTGACACTTTGCAAATGCACATTGACATTGGAGGAGAGTGGCAACGTGAACGTATTTCTAGTCGCAAATAAGCTCCACCTCCATCCCACATATGCTAGAAGGGATAATTGTCATTCTTCTCTTCCTCGTCTTTCCTACACCTTCTACTCCTCGCGTCTTCGCTAACCCATTTCATTGACGCCAATCAGCACCACGTCAACATTAGTGTTATCGTCATCGACGCCCCATCTTCTTCTTTCTCATTTCTCGTCAGCTTTAATTCTCGTTCCTACTAATTTTCAAGAATACTTTTCTTTTTTCTCTCTCTTATTATTTGGAACACTCTTTTCTTTCTCCAACACCATGGACCATTTGGTGGCTTTAGTTCTTTTTCCTTCTTGTTCTTGGAACACTCTTTCTTCTTATTATTGCATGAACCACCTAGCTAGTGTTGTCTGTGTTGTCCTCACCCGCGAATATTTCGGCAACCATCAGCCTGTGGACATACTGCAGAGCATAGTCTTCATTGATCTTGGTGAACGCTAGGTCGCTCATGTCGCAAGTGCATGGTGGCCGTTGTCCATGTTGGCAATTGGTGCTTGATGCTTGGCCATGTAGCTTAGAGCCCATTGATCGTCCTTGCCCACGAGTGCTTTCAAAATGATTCGCCGTGATTAATTGCTTGCTTAATTAATTAACTACACAAATAATTAACGACCTACTTAATTCTCTGCATGCCTAATTAACTGACAACCAGATCAATCAATTATCTGACTAATTGGAAAATATCCCTACTTCTAATTATCTGTAGGCATAAATAATTCTCTAACAAATTAATTAATTGCATTAATCACTCAATTTCCAAATTGATTATTGAAATGGACCTAATTAATTGCATACATAATTAAGTGTCTAGCTAATTAATTGCATCAATGGTTTCGTTTCGAAATTGATTTAGTGCTCGATTTTTAAAATATTTTCGCATGAATGGCTGCTACAAACGACAATGATGACGACTACCGAGTAATACGAATTTCTTGACATTTAAATGGACACACTTGATTTGAGAATGTAGCATGTCTGGCTCTACAAGAAATATAATATGATCACGTCCACGTGGCGGTCTAATGACCCGCCTCCCCTCACAGCCATCCTCGCCGTGATCCACTCCTTGGCATTCTCAAGCACCGTGCCAGCGATAGGCCCGGCCACGACATCTTCCATGGTGTCGTGCACGACGTCCCTTCGCAGGGGCGCGCGGATGCGTGCGCCCATATGAAACCTGTGATTCTCAATTAATAGTAGAGATAATGATAATAAATACATAGCGTGTGGGATTAGTGATTTTTATGAAGAAATATCTAATTTTATTACAGAAGGTTATCGAGAAAAATCTTATATCTGTCTTTTAGGAAGGTGATCTCACATATATGGTGCAATTTCTGAATTCTTAATTACTTATTCTTTACATAATTGAATTGAATCGGCACCTACCAAAGGAAGCATGAAACAAGATCCCCCTAATGGGATTTGGTTTTTTAATGGGAGGGAGAAAAACCAGTGGGAGGAGGTGGTGGGAGGTGGGACGAAGAAAAAACGAACGAAATAAACTGTACCAGGCTACCAACTGGTCCATTAGGGGTAGAGATATGTTATTCCTATGTAAACAGAGCAAATCACACGACTTATTAGAAGCAATCGTCTGTGTTATTATTGGTCTTTGCACACATTTCTGATTACGGGCCTGTTTGCCGCGTATCACACACATCTTGTTCAATTGAACTGTTTCTGTTGCGTTGACTCATCGCAAACAGTTCATTCGAGTGAACTGTATGCCCTCCATCGCACACACCTTGATCTGGCTGATCGTTTCTATTGTGTTGTCTGATCACATACAGTTCATCCTAGTGAATTGTATGTCGTATATCGCACACACCCTCATCTGGCTACCTGTTTCTGTTGTTCTGCCTCATCGCAAACAGTTCTTCTGGATCAACCGTTTACCACGCACCGCACCCGCAACTTTAATCTGAACCGTGTTTCATGTCACCGCCATCGCAAACGTTTTGCATCTTTTTTGACAGTTTTATTATATCACCATTTGTGATTAATGCATCACACACAGTTTCATCGAAGGGTCTCTGATTGGACTATCGCGTTTGGACCAACCTGCAGTAATGCGCATTGAGTCAGTGATTCTAGGGTTTAGTGGTTTTGTCGACGTCAACGCACCCTAAGCATATAAACCATCAACAAGCATCATATGATCATATTAACCATCATCAAGATCCTCCTCTGCACCCACTTCCTCCTCGTCCTTCTCCTCTTCCTCATCTGGCTCATACAGTTCATCCACATTAGTGTCTCCTTCAAAATGAAAGAGCGGGTCCTCTCTCTGCCTCCTCATGTCATCTAGCCTAGTAATTATTTCCTCATACTCTTCCAAATCAAATCATATTAAGTCAAAAGGGCTAGAAGCTTTCTTCTGACTAACTCCACCTTCTCTGTTGGCTTCTTGTGATTCCTAAACCTCTAAATTTTTGTTCTCATGTTTTGCTCCAGCATTTCTTCCAATTCCTCTTGATCCAGATCATGCTTTATTGCATTGCCTTCCTCCATAACCACATGGTCTTTCTCAAGATGATCTTGCTCCATAGCATTCCCAGCCTCCATACCATGATTTGAGCTCTGTTGTGTGGAGTATAACTACAGTGCATTTGCGTGCTGAACTTGTGTTGCTCCGTCTAAATTTTTGGATGGTGATATGAAAAGAACTCCATCATTAATTATTTCATACATGGTGGTCTCTCCAAAATCACTAAATGGAAGTTGCTGCTCACAAACATGGCATTTATTTTTGATTAATGGATCAACAACCAAACCACCCATTTTATGAAAAAGAAGGAGCATGGTCTTATTCAAATTCAAAGCGCTTCGTAATCTTCAACCAGTTCTGTGCTTCAATATAATTTCCCGGAGTAAGCGCTATAGCTTGTTTCCAATATTCAGCAGCTTGATCAAACCAAGCTTCCGCAATTTCCGAATCACCCTGTAGAATGGCCTGTTCGATCAACGGGTCTTGGATCGGTGGCCCTAGTGACTGTGAGGTTAACTATCTTCTTATCTTCATTAGCAATATGGTTAAGCATTTCATCCACCTTATCATCATCACTAGTCTCCTCCAATCCTGTTATCCCCACACCAACATTTCTAACAAAACACATATAATCCCTAGAACCATATCCTTCTATCTCTATGAGTTCTATCAGATTATGATTTGTTATGTCTGAAATGCACATGGTCCTCTCAAGGTTATCTCTGTCATGAAAATGTACTTTAACTTCCCAAACATCATTATCGAAACCTAAGACAAAGACGGAAAAACAAACAGTTTAATAAACAAAACAATGCCTTTACACCAACCTCTATTGCTAATTTAGTTACAAAAATACCTACAATATACATGACTGCATAATAATTCAAGTTAAATAGACAAAAACATCCTTTCAAAACCAAGGGATTTTCAGTAAATTAACAAATTCAATTCTTATTTATTTATGAACAACCTAGAGTGTACAAGTACAATATACATTGTTGTTTATAAAATCAATAACAACATACTTTAGTGTTTAATAGCAATAAACATTACTGCTTAACAAATCAAGTTAAATAGACAAAACACTACCTTAGAAATGGTGTATTTTCTGTAAATTAACAAATTAAATTCCTATGAACAACCTATAGTGTACAATATACATTACCTTTGAAAAACAACCTACAAGATAACCATAACTTACAGTTTAATACATCAAGTTAAATAAACACACAACAATGCGCATAAAAGCAAGATATTTTTTGTAAATTAACAAATTCAATTCCTATTTATTTATGAACAACCTAGTGTAATGAACAAATACAGATCAACAAATTGTTCATTTGCCCCTAATTTGCTTGAACCCTAGCCCTAGAATCTAAAGCACACACAAAGAAGGCTAGGTTTCGGAAGAGGTGCTTACTCGATGCTGCCGAATGGCTAGGCCCACCGGTCGCTTCCCGTTGAAGTCGCCTTAACCCTAGAATCTAAAGCACACACAAAGAAGGCTAGGTTTCGAAAGAGGAGGTGCTTACTCAATGTTGCCGAATGCCGAGTTCCACCGGTCGCTTCCCGTCGAAGTCGCCTTGACACCATGGCCCAAGTTGTCGCCTCCACGTACTCGAGCGATGGTTGTGGCATCATGGTGTGCACCAACTAGGTCGGGTTGGAGCCCCCGCGAGCATCCTCCGATGGCATAGGGTCTCCACCACCACCAAGGCCTATTGCGTCGTCGTCTCCGCCACCACACTTCGCCGTCAACATATCAAAGAGAGATGAGAGAACAAGAGGGAACAAATCAAGTCACAGGAGAGGCGGGAAGGGTAAACGAAAGAATACCTAGCCCTATCTGTCGCCTGCAAACCGGTAAGCCACGTTGGCAAGAGCGAAACCCAGACCCCAACAGTCATAATCGTCATCAAAACGGCCAAAGCAATCACCTACTGTATTTTGCAAAAAAAAACTGAGAATTGGTTTTTGTAAAGCCCTCTCGCTTTTGTTTTAACGCTGACCTGGAATATTCTCTTTGAACTAAATCAGAAACAACAATGATTTTATTTTTATTTTGCGGAGTAACAATGATATTATTGACACCGAGTTCGGAAATAAGGACATCCACAAATATAATTCTTTGAGCATTTTATAGCTTACGCACACCAAAATTCCCGAGTTCACGCTTCATAGCTCAACAAGACGAAAGTGTGCAAACATTTATTTGATAAACCCAACTTTACACTGATACAAACGATCAACAGAAACTATTAAGCATCCGATATTTGAAATCCAGGTAAAACGAGAATGGCGTCGTTACAAGTATGACTGGAGATGCAAAACCAGAGATGGAAACCAGTATGACTGGAGATGCAAAACCAGAGATGGAAACCAGCGACCTACAACGGGGTCAGGCCAACAACACCTGCAAAACAAGCATAATCATGAAACAGGTGCACTTTCTGACTCCCAACAATTGGCACTTATAGAACATTAAAAACAGCAAACAGTTTCTGTAAAAACAGCTTCAGTGATTTATGTAAACACTTGACAGCTCACATGAACAGTTTATGTAAAACAGCTGCAGTGATTTACTTATGATCATAGAAAGAAACTGAACAACAATTCTATACTGCAACAGCCCGGGGTAATTTTATTTTGGCATCGTCATGACATAATGTCATCATATCACTGAATGTCCCGACATCAGCCCCTATAAAGTCACCCTTCCGCGCGGAAACCCTAGCCTAGCTCCTATACCATGTCCGCCACTGCTAGGTAGGTTGTGCCACTCTTCTTTTCTTCCACTCCAAGCAATCCACCAGCGCCATGGCCGAGTAGAGGTCGAGCTCGATGGCAGCGGGATAACCAGCATGCCAAGCCCTTCTGCACCATCTGGAACTAGCCTAGTCCACCTCAAACATCGCCTCCAAGCCCAAGACCATGGCGCCCAGGAACCGCGACTTGGCTACGTCTTCTTCCTCGCCAGCAATGCCTCCACAGCTCGACTTTGTGATCCTCTGGCCCGCCGGCACTCTCAAGGTGAGCCTCTGGGCCTACTTTTCCTTGCAGATCTCGCTCGATTTCAAGGCCCTTCGTAGCACCACTGCCCGACGACGTTCGGCTCCGGTCAAACTCAAGGATAGCCTCCGTTAGCTTGCCTGGATGATATAGTTCAACTTGCCTTTGTGCGGGCATCGTTTTGATGCACACGCCAATCGTTCTTGGGCACCGTAGCGTCGAGCAGGGGTGCTGCCGCCGCAAGAATGGTTGCCGGCACTGGTGAGCGGCACCGCATGGCCATGACAGAACACCACTTCTTTCTAGGATTAGATCAAAATAGATTGGGCCCCACTTTCAGCACGAACACGAATTGATCCAAATGGCTAGCCCCACTTGAATTCGTTAGTGCAATTGTGGTTCGAATCTCCATCGAAGCAAGCCTCCCCTTATCCGTTTTGATTTTCTTTGTGTGGCTGACAGGTAGGTCCCGCAAGTCAGATCATTAAGCCGCAGATGGGCCTCAGCCCAGTAGCGTGCTACGTTGTGGCGGGCGTGCGGCGCTTAGCTATTCCTCGCACCACTTCGGCCCAATATCATTGCCCGTTCGTTTGTTGTTTAATCTTTTTGCAAACTGCGGTTTTTCCTAAATTCAAATAAAATTCAATTTAAATCTGTAAAACGCATATTGCATATCAAAATGTTCCTAAAATTGTAACCTCTCTGTTCATGTCATTTGCATTCTTTTTTGCTTCCTTTAATTAAATTTGAATAATGCATTGTTCAATTTGTTAAAATCACAACAAATAAATATAGCGCAGAAAGATATAGTCTTTATATCTAAAATGACCAGAAAAATGCAGAATCCATTTATGCCATTTTATGCAAGTTAAATAACTTTAACATCCTGTTTAGTAATTCAATTTTAACTTCAAATTGCATATGAAGTTCTTTTGGAAAACCAACTGCATTATGTCTTTGGTGAGTAGTGAAGTTGTAGGTTAATACAATCACTTTCGAATGTCATGCATAATGTTGATTGGGCATTGCCTTGAAGCTTATGGTTGTTACTTTTCTTCTTTGTCGATATTTGCTTCTTCCCGATAAATCGTAGTACTGACGTTGGTTACGAGGCTACTTACGACTACGCTCCTGAGGATCTTGCACAGTACCAAGCGGCTGTGCCGACAGGCAAGCAAAACCTCCTTGGTCATTTCTGATCCCATGCTTTCCCCCTGTTGCTTGCATATTCGATGATGTAGTGAGTCTTTTGATGGCTATTTGATGCGTAGCATGATTCTTGTCACCATGTTACTTGCTTGTGTTGATGCCATGTTATAGCCGTGCTTATCTTGCTGTAGTATGCCATGCTCAGGGTTATGCTTAAGTTATGCCATGTCTACTTGATGTAACTTCCAGGATATCACACGTATTAACCTGGCTCTGATATATTTATGTTACAGTATTCTGGAGATAATTTATATGTAACATGTAATAAAGGCAACGATGGGAGGTCATGCCTAGTACATTGGTGTTTTGTTCCACTCGAGCTGCCCTAGGACCCAAGTTCTTGTTGTCTTGGTCCAAGACTGAGCGTGCTAATCACTCTTGGGAGGTTTAATGGGGGCCCCCTTGACCTACTACCTGCCCACAGACCAGTTCGTGTGCCACTTTAGTTCGGGCTTTCCATTTGGAATACGCGTAGTTGTATATTTCATGGTCTTCAACGGTAAGCATATGATGTTGTTAATTTTACCATTTGGGGAGGTTATCCTATATGGCTCTACCCCCTGATGTTTTGCATACATATAGGAACGCCTCCAAGTGGTTATCCTATATGGCTCTAGACATCTTGCGCCCTGTGCACAACAGTTAGGTCCGACTCGGAGCTATGATCGGACTCTTGATTCTGGTAAAACTCAGTTGGGTGGCTCCCTGCACTTTTCCGCAGAAGTGCCGAGTCGATCCCTCTCTGTAGGCACACAAAAACCTTGTGTATGATAATTGTATGGTACTAGGGGAATGCAAAGCTGTGCTATGATTGCGGTTAGGTAGGTGAATAGAGTAGTTGTTCTACAATGTTCCTTTACTTTTCAACGCTCTCTTTCCTTATCTCTGATAGACGCAAGTTGTAGCGTGTCTCTCTAGGGCTTAGCCGCTCAACCCCCTACCCCTTCCCTTTGAGAATGTTGCATATGTAGTGTAGTATAGATCTAATGTAAGTCTTGCAGAGTATGTCATTTACTCTCACTTGCTTTTACAAACAACGCTGCAGAGGATTACTATGACTCCGAGACAGGATGCACCATTGAGCTCTACGCCGAGTGAGGTCTTAGGTGGCAGCCTGAGTCCTCGTGGGATGGGATTGTTTGCTTTACTTTCTGGCCTCATTAGGCGAATGTTGTTAAACGTGTCTGTACTCAGACCTACTTCGCTTTCGTAATGTACTGACGTTATGTTGGGTCATGACCTCTGGATGTAATATTTCGCTATCCTGCTTGCGCTTATGAGCCTTTGCCATATATATATATATATATATATATATATATATATATATATATATATATATACGGTGGCGCTAAGTGAGTGTGAGTGTAAAACGCTAATCCTGCGCTCCGGCCAGGCTAAACGCGCCGCTCGGCCATACCAACTAATCATCTTTCCCATTCTATAGTAAAATCCCTAGCAAAAAAAAGTAACGAAATTAAATCGTTACTATGTACATGTCGTACCCTCCGTCCCGCCCTGTACTACCTACTCTCCTAATGACTTGTAGTAAAATTCCTGCTAAATATAGTAATTGAATTAATTCGGTTACCAGCACGTGAAATTGTCGGATTCCGGGCTCCGCGGACCCTAGATAGATTCGAACTCTGGGGTGCGTGCGAAGAACTCAACCTTCCCAGTCTGCCTACTCGTCGATCTCACAGCCTATCTCGATGAACAGGACGGAAATGGGACAAGGCAGTTTACCCAGGTTCGGGTCACCTTGCGGTGTAAAACCCTACTCCTGCTTTGTGCTGGATTAGCCTCGAGATGGGCTGAGGATGAACTAGTACAGTGCAAGAACCACCTCAGGAGGCGTGTTTTTGTGTTGGTGTGAGCTAGTGAGGGTTCGGATCGATCTCCCCTCCTATGGTGGTGGCTAACCTATATTTATAATGGCCTTGGTCTTTTTCCCCCAAAATGGAGGCGGGAAGGGATCCTGATGAAAGGTGGTCTTCGCCTGCAAAGCTTCTGCTTGTGACACCGTGGTGGGCTCAATGATGACCTCCGTCCTGCCGTCCTGGCAGTCTTGATCTTGTTGCATGGAAATGAAAACCTTTGGCTAATTTCTCGGGACTCCGCGCCTGCGCTTGAAGGTCCTTGCCTTGAGGCCTCTCAGGACCTCGGCGTTGACGCGCTCAGCCTGGCCGTTGCTCCGAGGGTGCGCCACCGAAGCGTAGCATATCTGCGTCCCAAGGTTAGCACAATATGTTTTGAAGAGGTTGCTGGTGAACTGCGAGCCATTGTCGGTGATGATGCGATTAGGGACCCTGAAACGGCTCACGAGGCCCTTGATGAACTTGACGGTCGAGCCGGCCAGGATGGCGCGGACGACCTCTACCTCGGCCCACTTGGTGAACTTGTCGATGGCGACGTAGAGGTAGCAGTAGCCCCCAGGAGCTCGAGGGAACGGGTCCGGGTTGTCCAGCCCCCAAACCGCGAACAGCCATAAAAGCGGGATGGTCTTGAGGCCCTGGGCGGGCTGGTGGATTTGCTTGGCATGGAACTGGCAGGCCTCGCAGGATCTTACCAGCTCGGTGGCATCATTGAGCGTCGTGGGCCAGTAGAATCCGCTGCGAAACGCCTTGCCCACGAGGGTGCGCGATGAAGAGTGATGCCCGCAGTCCCCGCCATGTATGTCAGCCAACAGTTCGCATCCCTGCTTCCTGGAAATGCATCGTAGAGAAACATCGTTTGGCCGTTTTTGATAGAGCTTACCGTCCCTAATGCAGTACGCGATGGCCTGGCGGGCCACACGTTCTGCATCTTCCTCCTTCTCCAGCAAGGTGCCTTGGAGCAGGTACGCCTTGAACTCCTCGGTCCAGTACCCCTCCTGAGGCTCAAGCGCGAGGAGCAGGCTCCCGAGGTCGGGCCGCAGGCTGGGGCGCCCGAGAGGGGTGTTGGGGGACCTCCTCCTGAGGCGGTGCTAGACCCGCGGCGGGGGGAACTGCCGATGGCTTGAAGAGCCGCTCCTCAAAGACGCCAGGCTCCTGAGGCAGTCGCCGTGACGCCCTCTTGACGATGTCGTCCGCCTCCTTGTTCGTGTCGCGCAGCACATGCTGCAATTCCAGGCCCAAGAATCGTTTCTCGATTTTGCATACCTCCTCGAAGTATGCCTCCATGTGCTCGTCCTTCGGCTTGTACGCTTTGTTGGAGAAGTTGACGAGGAGCTGGGAGTCGCCCCTGATGGTGAGGCGCCTTACTCCCAAAGCCGCCGCAGCCTTGAGGCCGACGATCAGGCCTTCGTATTCCGCGATGTTGTTGGAGACCTTCTCGCCCTGCTAGAAGCAGAGCTGCACGGCATAGTAGAGCTTGTCCTGGGTGGGCAAGATGAGCACGGCTCCAGCCCCCGCGCCCTGGCGTGCGAACGCCCTGTCGAAGTACATGATCCAACCATCTGCTGCTTCGCTTCTCGGCGAGAGGGAACAGTCCTCGCCCACTTCTGGGTCGGGAACATCGGTCCATTCCGCCACAAAGTCGGCAAGGGCCGCACCCTTGATGATTCTGGTGGTGCTGAACTCCAACTGGAACGCTGCAGTTCGATGTTCCATTCGGCGAGGCATTAGGGCTCCGAAGCACTCTCTCCAAAGGGTAAGCTAAGATGACCTTGATGGGGCGGCCTTGGAAGTAGTGGCGTGGCTTTTGGGAGGCGACGAGAAGTGTGAGCAAGAGCTTTTGCAACATGGGATAACATGCCCGCGCATCACGTAGCACCGTGCTGACGAAGTATACCAGGTGCTCGACGAGGGTGAAGGCGTTGGCGGAGTCTTGCGCATCCTGGTGCTGAGGATCCTCAGGAGCCTTGTCGTCTGTCGGGGCAGCTGTGGCCTCAGGAACCCTGTCATCAGGAGTCTCGTTGTCTGGAGGGTTGGTCGGAGCCTCAGGAGCGCCGTTGACTGGCGGGGCGGTCGAAGCCTTAGGCGCGCCGTCCTGAGGCTGCGACGCCTAAGCTGGGCGCGAGGTGCTTCCTCGCGAGTCCTTGATCGGGTGCTCCTCCCAAACCGCCACCAGCGCCGCGCTGGCAGAGTGAGGTGTGGCGGACAGGTACAGCACCAAAGGTTCAAGGGGGCGTGGTGCTACCATCATCGATGGGCTGGTGAGGTACCTCTTGAGGTCTTGAAAGGCAGCGTCAGCCTTCGGAGTCCACTCGAACGGGCCTTTCTTCTTCATCAGCTTGAAGAATGGGAGGGCGCGCTCCCCCAGCTTGGAGATAAACGCCCAAGCGAGGTTACGCAGCCCGCCAGCTTCTGCATCTCCTTGAGGGTCTGCGGTGGGCTCATCCTTTCTATGGCCTTGACCTTCTTCGGGTTAGCCTCGATCCCTCTGTGCAACAATAGGAAACCAAGCAACTTGCCAGACGAGACGCCAAACACACATTTTTCCGGGTTCAGCCACAGTTTCACTTGGCGCAGGCTGGCGAATGACTCCTCTCCTTGATAAGAGTTCTTGCTTCCCGAGAGATTTCACCACTATGTCGTCGACGTACGCCTTGGCGTTCCACCCGAGCTGCCGTCCTAGGGCGATATGCATCAACTGCTGGAAGGTTGCCCCCGCGTTGCGCAGCCCAAATGGCATGCAAGTGTAGCACTATACCCCGCACGGGGTTAGAAAGGTGGTCTTCTCGACATCTTGCACCGCCATCTTGATTTGGTGATAGCCCGAGAAGGCGTCCAGGAAGCACAATAGATCGCACTCGGCGATGGAGTCGACGATCTGGTCGATGCGCAGGAGAGGGAATGGGTCTTGAGGACAGGCCTTGTTGAGGTTGGTGAAATCAACACACATGCGCTCATTTCCGCCCTTCTTGGGGACGATGACTGGGTTCGCGAGCCAGTCCGGGTGCCACACTTCCTGAATGACACCAGCTTCCAACAGCTTGTGGGTCTCCTGGGTGATGAACGACTGCTTCTCCACAGCTTGTCGTCACGCCTTCTGCTTCACTGGTCGCGCGTTGGGGCACACCATCAAGTGGTGCTCGATTACTCCACGTGGAACCCTGACCAGATCCGCTGCCTCCCATGCAAACACATCCTTGTTTGCACGTAGGAAGCTGACCAGTGCCGCTTCTTGGTCTGGAGGAAGGTCGGCGCCTATGGTGAAGGTGGAGCCCGAGGCCCCGTCTTCGTAGATTGGCACCTGCTTTGTCTCGGCCCGGTCTTGAGAGAACAACTGCTTCTTCGCTGGTGCAACCCCCGGGGCCTCCGGGGCCCCCTCCTTGCTTGGCCGCGCGGCCGCCGCGGCTCTAAAAGCATGCTTGAGGGCCGAGAGTGCATCCTTGGTGTCCCTCGCCACAATGAGGACGCCGCTGCTCCCCGGCATCTTCATGAGATTGTAGATCGGGTGGGTTGCCGCCATAAACTTGGCCAAGGCCGAGTACCCAAGAATGGTGTTGTACGGCAGGCCGATACGGGCGATGTCGAAATCGATGAGCTCGGTGTGGTAGTTGTCGTGGGTGCCGAAGGTGACAGAGAGGCGGATCTGCCCTAGGGGGCAAGTGGAGCCGTCGACGACTCCAGAGAAAGGCTTGGTGGGGCGGAGCCGGCCGTGAGGCACATGAAGCAGGCCGAATGCTTCAACGAAGAGGACATTGAGGCCGGCGCCGCCGTCGATGAGGGTCCTGGTGACCGCCACGTTGCAGATGGTGGGGGTGCAAAGCATCGGGAGCGCGCCGGCGTCGGCCGTGGTCGCGGGGTGGTCAATGGAGTCGAAGGTGAGGTCGGCCTTAGGCGCCACCCAACCCGATGGTGCCCCCCTCTGTATGTGGGCAGCGCCCACCCGGTGAAAGAACTGCTTGACGTGGCGGTCCGAGGGTGGTGCCTGCGAGCCGCAGAGGAGGGTCACGACGGCGTGGGGTGCCGGCGCTGCGAAGCGCGCGATGAAGAGGCCGCGCAGCTTCTCCTAGGAGGCCACTAAAGACTCCGGCAAGCCCATGAGCCAGGTGCGCGGCACGCCCGTGAGGGCCATGGGTAGCCAGTTTGCCATGGCCTTGTCGTCGCTGCCGGCCGCCCAAACAACCTCCGCATACGCCTGGAGAAACCCCGCCGGGTCCGCCGCGCCGTCGTATCGAGGCGGCAGCTCCGGCCTGAACTTGGGTAGCCACTGCACCCGCCGCAAGGCAAGGGTGAAAGCTCGGAGGCCCGCGGCGCCTCCAAATGCACCCGTCGGTCTGGTCGGTGGAGCGGCGCTTGCCATGAGAGTCGAGCGACACGGGTGGAGTGCAGCGGACGGAGAGGCAAATCTTCGACGCACCCCTACCTGGCGCCAAATGTCGGATTCCGGGCTCCGCAGACCCTAGATAGATTCGAACTTTGGGGTGCGTACAAAGAAGTCAATCTCCCCAGTCTGCCTACTCGTCGATCTCACGGCCTAGCTCAATGAACAGGAAGGAAATGGGACAAGGCAGTTTACCCAGGTTTGGGCCACCTTGCGGTGTAAAACCCTACTCCTGCTTTGTGGTGGATTAGCCTCGAAGTGGGCTAAGGATAAACTAATACAGTGCAAGAACCACCTCAGGAGGCGTATCTTGTGTTGGTGTGAGCTAGTGAGGGTTCAAATCAATCTCCCCTCCTATGGTGGTGCTAGCCTATATTTATAGTGGCCTTGGTTCTCTTCCCCCAAAATGGAGGCGGGAAGGGATCCCACAACGGCCAAATTCGAAGGGATACAATTAGTACATCTTATCCTGGCGAAAGGTGGTCTTCGCCTGCAAAGTTTCTGGTCATGACGCTGTAGTGGGCTTGATGATGACCTCCGTCCTGCCATCCTGGCGGTCTTGGTCTTGTTGCATGGAAATGGAAACTTTTGACTGATTTCTCGGGACTCCGCGCCTGCGCTTGCCTCCTTAACACCAAAGAGGAAACTGTTGTACTGCGCCCGCTGGCGCCCGCCTGGCCTTGGTCGTCATGGCTTGCATCATCCAAGCCTCATGAGGTGAGGGTTTGCATAGAGATCTCCGCTCCTCAGGAACCAGTCTAAGGAGGCCGCTCCTTCTGGAGGTCTTGGCGTTGTCCGCCTCGCAAGGGTCTTGAGTTTGTTGATGTTGGAAATGGGTCGTACCGGGCCGTCGATGAAGCCACGTCGTGGGCCGCAGGCAGGCAAGTCTGGATACCCCCGTTCCCAGAACGCTGATAGAAACACCTTCTCGTAAACCTTAGGATTGCCCGTAAAAGGCCAACACCTTCTAGTAATGTTGTAAACTCTTACATAAACTAATTTGATAGTAAGAAAAGAACTTGTAGTAATATCATTGTAAACTAGTAAAAGAAATACTATTTTACCACTCAAACTAGGCATGAGGTTTGATAGTAAACCACTGTGTTTTGTAGTAGTAAAGATGCCACACTCTGTTATAACTCAATTTTGGGTTGTCTTCTGATGGTAATATGCTTAGTGCTTGGTGGTAAATATAATGGATTGTCTTACCACCCACTACTATAGGGAGAAGCTTTGATAGTAAAATGGTAGACTTCCTTACGACTAAATTTTGGATTGATTCTTGATGGTAATACACAATGTGTTCCATAGTAAATTTAATAGATTCTATTACCACCCACTAGGTCAAGGAAGGCATTTCCACGCGGTGGATTAAATTAACTACTTCGTTCGCATGGCGTGGGCGGAGTACATTATAAGGTACTATGCGCTCAAGCATAGTTTAGCGTGCCTATATATGCGTGTGCGTGCGTGTGCGTGTGCGTGTGTGTTTTGGTCATAGAGTTGTGTTGTGGTACTGGTACCGTTTGTTTCCATCCCACGGTGTGTATGGATATAAAGTGCACGTTGTGGATAGGTTCTCGGAATCACTATACTTCTACTAGCGGGTTATCTAAATTACGGGGTGAAGCTACTTGCCTATGAGATGGAAATGCATCACCCATCTCCTCTAGGGCTTGTGTGGGAATCTTGGTTCCCTGTCCGAATATTGCTCCCGAGGGGATTGCTGAACCAATGATTTCGGGCTTTCTGATAGGAGATGGCCCTTGGCCAGTGCAGTTTGGGTTCAGGCGCTAATCTCGGATTCCCGTATGATTCCTGTGCTAGATTAGTATAGTCTTGATCCCAGGGTCCGACATATACCAAATAATTTGTAAGTTATGCTTATCCAACAAGGACTTTAATATTCATTCACCTTGCTGCAATTTGAAAATTAGATGGCTCATACAGATGCAACAAATTCAGAACAGAAAATATTTAGACACTACAACTAACTTTCATGTTTTCTGATTAACAGCAAGAGGAGTCTATACGAAATAATCAGATCGATTATAGATTTACAATGTATAATCAGGAAAAATTATTATAAAATCATTTGAAAAGAAATGTAAGAAATGTATCAGAGAACATACCACATGCAAGTCTTCCACCAGCATTTCCAGTACTGAGGCTGAGCTCATGCCCACCTATAATGAAAGAATAAAGAATGAAGCATCTGAAACTGAAGGGGACAAAGATTTAAAACAAGTAGAACTACGCATACCTTTTCCCAAGTCATCTTCAAGCTCATGAACAACAAACGCTCTCCCAACAACTGCATTAGGGCCAGTCAAAGGAATCTGTGTAGAAGTAATTCTCAGAAGTTGGTAAACCAAATGTTGGAACTTAAACCTACCACACTGCAACTTATGCTAAGAGTAAGAATAAGATGTCTGATCTTTACCTGGCTATCGACAATGGTTGTCTCCGCCACACCTAAACCACCACAATTAAAAGACAGAACCCCTAAAATAAGTTAAGGTCCAACAAGACAACTTCTGAAAGAAACATGAGAAATATGTCCGTGATTGTTGCAGGTTATACCTTCAGCATTGGCAACAATGTTTCCCAGGTCACCCGCATGACGGACTTCATCTTCTGGTGCACCATGTGTCAGGCCGTTTGGGTTAAAATGTGGACCTGTAAGATAAAAAATTGCATTTTAAGTGATGGGACATAGGTATGTAGTATGTTAAACGACAAGATGGTTTAATTAATTTTTGCAAGTATCATCTGCTACCCCTATAAAAGCACGAAAGGGCGGAGAACCAATTCATCCTATCCATCAAATCTTGCGATCGGATGGCTTACATCATTCCAACATACTAAACATGTTTGACGCTTTAATTACCCAGCATGCCATTAGCCGCTAACCTCTCTCTGTGACAAGGAAAAAAACGCCACCTCCGGTTATCCTCTCCCCACACACCTCGCACGATGCCTCGGCGGTTTGCCGCCCGCCAGAGCCCCACGGCTCGACGACTTGACACGTTGGCGGACAGGCGGACCTCCGCCTCCACGCGCTGGACGACCTCCACCAGACCACCTCTTTCCCGACGCGTCGGCTGACTGGCGACCACCTTCTCTACGCGCCGGCGGACCTCTGCTTCGAGGCACCGGCGGACCTCCGCCCCAACATGTTTCCCGCCCTCACCTGTTTCCCAACGCGACGGCGGACTGACGGACCTCCGGCTCGACGCGTCGGCGGACCTCCGCCTCGACCTCTGCCTCCCCAACCAGCTGAACGAGCGTCGCTTTTGTTCTTTCTGGTATGGATCCCTTCCCCCTCTTCGCATGTGTCCTCCGTTGTGTGTGTCCGTGCTCTGCGTGGGTGTTCAGTTTGTGCAGGTTCTGTGCCTGGATCGCTGGCATGTGTGTGCTCCATTAGTGAATGACAAATTTCTGAATTTTTGTGATGAACAATGTTTACGTTCGTTTAGGCAGCTCACCGGCATCCATCATGGGCTCCCATTTTAGAATTAATCAAGATTAGATTACCTTTCAGGCTTCTTCCGTTGCCTAGCAAGTGAGCTGATGATCAGGAAATCATGTTTAACTATCAATAAGTGATCTCATTTCTTGGTTCAGTGAAGTAATTATGTGGATCTTGTGAGGAAAAAAGATAGGCCAAGAAGCCTGGGAGGTTGTCTACAGTCACTGGCCTGCTATGTGACCTGCTTGCATCTTTTCCTGATTACCTCACAACTGCAATTGTCTACGTTTTATATTAACCATCGTTTTATCAATTTAATTCATGAGTTTGTTTTCTCGAATTTACATGTATGCGTTGATGACATGAAATCTGAATATATATATATATATATATATGTTTGACAGTGAGTGCTGCTGAACATGTAAGTATAGCCAGGAGAGTCATGTATTCACCCGATGCCATAGCTCACTAACCCCGAGCCGTTGCCGCTGTCGAAGACATCTTAATATTAAACAGTAAGTATTATATTCATCAAGAGAATTTCCTCACTACGTGGTGTTAATTTTGATCCATATGATTTCTCGCACAAAGAATGCATCTATATGACATGAGGTTAGTCTTCTTTAACTCCTTTCTGATATATTAATTATTAAGCATCCTATCTCTTGGTCTCAGTTTTTGAGAAAATGATTTATTTTGTTTAGTGCCATTGAAGAGATGTGGATAAAGATATCAAGTCGTAGTTTCATTGTGCATCATGCTTTTTGTGGGGGTTTCACTGCTTTTCTTTTTTGCATGATTTCTCAACATGGTAGCATGGTCTATCATATTAAACCTCTTATTTGTGTGCTAGATCTATTTCGCTATACAGGCCAACATGTGTCGGGTGCACGTAAGACTCCATATATAGGGTCCACATCATAATGTTCCAGTCCATAGGTTCCATCCCCCTTTATCTTTCTCGATCTCGATTCAGTTGGTTCTATTTCTTGTTTGCAGATAATTTCGAGATTATTTAAGTGAAGTGACGACTTGTGTGTAATTTCAAGATGGTTGCAATTAGTAATCCCTAAAAACGATAGATTGAGTGAGGCTGGGCTGTATGGTTGAGAAATCCTATATTTACATCTGTTCTCTCCAAGATCATGTAGCGGTGTGATTATTTTTTGCAGTTTCCGTAATTACCATTTTCTCTTACTCTAGCTTATGTTGTTGTGTTGACAACACTGGAGGGATGTTACTCAAGGAAGATTCAATAATAGGTAGAGTTTCTGTACTTACTGATTATATATATTGGCATATGACCATAACTGAATAATGTTGAATTATCTTCTAAATTAGTATGAATATTTTTCTGCTCAAAAACAGTTTTCTATGATATTTTGCAATTTCCATGTTTCGATTGAGCTTCCTATGATCTATAAGTAAGGCCTCTCAGGTTTTAGAATTGTGATTAGATCGTTGTATATAAGCCAAAATGAGTCTATGATAAGGGAAATAAACTGACTACGCTTACGGTATGAATGAAACTGAAGAGTGAAGTGATATTTCTTTCTACCATTGCATAGCTTTACCATCACCGATCCATGTTAAGTGTGATTTGTTTCTCTGTGCATTATTCGGATACAGAGGATTCAAGCTGAAAAAAAGATGCAGTGGATTCAATGTTATGCAGAACATTATCACAATCTAGCATTTCCTGTGGATGCAGTGTCTTCTATCAATATATTGTTACTTTTAGCTACGCAATTTCCTCTGACAGACGAAGGCTTGTCTATTGTTGGAATTTTGCTAGTAGGCCTTTGGCCCAAAGCCCAACTAAAATTCTGAAATTCTCTTGGCCCATTCATGCACACATGTGAGTGGAGTGAGTGAGGCTAAAGTTTAGTCCCACCCCGGAAGTTGAGAGAGAGTTGCACCTCTTTATAAGGTGAGCTCTTCTACCACTTGTATGAGCATGAGAAGAGGAGACCTACACGCGCGCTCCTCCTCCTCGCTCGCCTCGCCACGCCACGCCTCGTCACGACGCGCCGCGGGTTGCGGGATTGAGCCGAGCCGAGGACAGAGCTATGCACGTTGTCTATATTTTTGCTGCATGGGAAAATTAATGAGTCATTAATTAATAATTAACGGACGAGTTAATTACTGAACCGTTTCCGATTCTTTTGGATCGTGACGACTCGGATGTGGAGTTTACTCCCACGACCTACCCGGCCCGCACTATATAGTCAGGCAGACGTCTACCCTAGCGGCGGTCGCTTCGTATGGTTTCCCACCACCGTTCCAGATCATTGCGCCGCCAAGCAAGTCTTCTCCATCCCTCCTTCCGGCGTGCACCGCGAGAAGGGACAGCAGGCCTCCGGAACCCCGCCTCTCGTGATCCTGTACGGGAGAGGGGCGATCAGGTTTTTGGGGAGCGCACTCGCGCGACTGCTGGCAGCGACGACTTCGCGAACGACGACTTCTTCCCCGACCTCGGCAACCTCATCCTCGACGACATGGGCGACAACGTCAACGCCGGCGGTGCTGCACCCGCTGCACCGTATGTGATTCTATCCTTCCTGTTCGAGATCGTGGTAGAATTCATGTTTCTAGTATGTGCCCTAGATGTGATATGTTCATCTGCTATGCTAGTTCGCATGATTAGTTTAATCTCTGCTGCTGTGGTCATGATTTATCTTCTGTTTATTCGGATTAAATCTCGTAGTAATTTGCTCATATTTCCAACATCTATTAGTATCTTTTGTATTTGATGGGATCTTGTAACGAGAAAAAACCTTCGAAGCAATAAACAGGGAACAAAAAGCTTGATAGTATTGTACTATTTTATCTCACTGAAAAATTATGTGTACTCATCAATACGTGCATTTGCACGTACACGATTACTAGTAGAGTGAAAAGGAAACGGTAGCACAAGTTGAGAAACACATTTATATAGGACTTTCTGATGATGTAAAACAAACTAAATTGTGTGCAGCTATAAACCAGTGACATTTGCACACAGAAACCGAGCCCAATGGAAAATTAACCTGTTGATATGCATCCATTAGTCGTGTCACCAAACTCATGCTGCAAAACGAATGATCATGTCATTCTTACGGACCAACAAATACAAAACAGAGGTACTCAAGGAACAAGACTCACGAGGTGGAAGCCATGAAGTCCAGGAGCAAGTCCAGTGATACGAACGTTCACCGTCGTAGGACCTGCTATAGGAAAGCAGTTCGAAGAGTAAATAGAGAAGTACTCCCTCCGTTCCAAAATAGATGACCCAACTTTATACTAACTTTAGCACAAAGTTGGGTCATCTATTTTGGAACGGAGGGAGTAACATACAACCGTATTACCCTTTTAAATGTATTTGCAGTGACGCTGATGCTTGAGATTTAACGGATATTTCAGTTAGGATTTGTACAGCAACGGCCTTAGCAATCCATCATCTAAGCTCGGCACACTTTTTGTTTGGTATTTGAACTGAAAAATAAAAGTTACCAAGGGACTTTCGCCACAAAAATACTCCGTTCGATTGCAGCTAGATTTAGTCATATGCAATGCTTGTAACGAAAGAACAGTTCAGATATATTTTATTGAAATGTACTATGGAAGAGTTCAGAATTAAGTTCGCAAGAACGAGTATGCTGTAAGAAGAGGCAAATTCGCCGTGTGTCCAGGCAAAGGCAACTGGCGAAGCTTCTGGACAGTCAACAGGTGGTAAACAGATGATAAGAGTATAAGACAGAGGCGGA
Source organism: Triticum urartu (assembly GCF_003073215.2). Lineage (NCBI taxonomy): Eukaryota > Viridiplantae > Streptophyta > Magnoliopsida > Poales > Poaceae > Triticum > Triticum urartu. The sequence continues at coordinate 383,644,319 of NC_053028.1, forward strand.
CAGAGAATGAAGAGAAAGTGGAGCGCACGCACCGTCGTCTTCCTGGGTGAGCGTGACGACGCCCTCGACCTGCGAGGTGCCCTTGAGCACCGCGACTGCCTTCTTGGTGGCGTCGGCGACGACGAGCGCCCTGGCGGCGGCGGTGGCGCCTCCTGGGGTGCAGACAATTCGGAGCGACTGGAAAGGGCGGGCAGAGGCAGGAGCCTGGAAGAGAGGCGCGGCGGCGGCAAAGAGGAGGCTCTGAGCGGCCATGGCGGTCGTCGGGAGCGGAAGAACTTTTGGGGGTTGGTGGTGGAGGTGGTGACTGACGATAAGGTGGGATCGGGCCGCGCAAAAGGCACAGATTTGACTTCGGGCAAAACTATATCACAAACAAAATTATTTTTGAACCCCTCAAAAAAAATTATTTTTGAAAATAGGATGGCGAGATATCCACCACACCTGTGGCATAATCATGAAATAAGAGATCCAGTCACTCCCAGGCCTTCTCACAGTTCAGCGCATTCTGGCCGTTCGATCTGTTTGCTTGATGCGTTTCCGACCGTTAGATCGATGCGATGAAGGATTCTGGCCATCGGATCGAACCCGTGCGCCTGTAGCAATGAACAGTTTAGCTCACCACCGGAAATATCTCGTGCCACTGCCGTTATTCTCGTCCCCCGTTGAGGGTATTTTCGTAATTTCGCTACGTGCTATATTGATAGAGGCAAAGGTGTCCCGATGTTTCGATGAGATGGTGGCTATCGTTTTCTGTGGGAGTCGACCTTGACGATCCGACTACGAACGTGCGAGACGTCGCGCCTTAGCAATCGCTAAACCAACTTCCGAGGGGTTATTGACCACGCCGGAGCACGATCAACCTGACCACGAGGGCCTGTTTCCTGCGAGCAAACGAAGAACAAGCAAGAAGCTGAGATTGCAATCTGGATATTGCGAATATAAGATGAAAGCTTTATTGATCAAGGTGGGGTTCTGTGACG